>NC_142692.1:49023442-49326472 GCF_029641045.1 Salvia hispanica | reverse complement strand
GTTCAATGCTACACCTGATAAAAGATATCAATCACGTTTGTTTTAATTTTTGTCAGGCTTATAATAGTACAAGAAATAAAAACAAGATTATAAGCCAAAGTGTATAATTTTAATTGAAATTTATGATTTGTAGGAAGGAAGTGTAGATAGTTCATCCCAGTCAAGCCGTCTTGGGCTGACCTTGAGTAAAACATCATCATTCCTAAATATGGTGGTGAGTTTGAAAAAAGGGAATCTTCTCGTTTCAAGTGCGGATATGCCGAGAAGAAGAGTGTAGGAATATGTATCTCCGGAGAAATTAAAGGCCTCCAATTTCCAGGCAATGCACCTCCAGATTAGAAGTGCATTGCTTGCAATGTTAGAAATTAACTAACGATGATATTAGTATAAGGGAGAGTTACTTTTTCTTGAATGAGGTCACACAAATATTTCTGTCTTTTATACTCTTTTCTTTAAAGAAAATTAATACATGTTTTCATTCATTTACTCCACATTGCATTGTACAAATTCAACAAGCAAATATTGTTGTCTTTAACATAAAATTCTCTCACGTCCTAACTAACAATCTAGAAGAGAATTTCAGTCTCTTGAGAACAACCACCAACAACCACCAGGTTCTATCTTCTTCATCTTCTTCTTTATTCTCTCCATTCATTTTTACTTGAAAAATAAAAACTAATTTTTTACTTTTTTTTGGTGCATTTGTTTTAGTGCATTTTTGCCTTGCACTGCGCAATCTTGTGCAATACTTGATCAAATATATCGATCACGTTTGTTTTAATTTTTGTCGGGCTTATAATAGTACAAGAAATATAAATAATATTATTAGCCAAAGTGTATATTTTAATTGCCTTTTATGATTTGTAGGAAGGAAGTGCAGAGAGTTCATCCCAGTCAAGCCGTCTTGGGCTGACCCTGAGTAAAACCTCCATCATTACTAAATATAGTGATGAGTTTGAAAAAGGTAAGCGTGCTATTTAAGGTAAGGATATGCCGAGAAGAAGAGTGGAGGAATATGTATCTCGGGAGAAATTAAAGGCTTCCAATTTCTCGGCAATACACCTCCAGATCAGAGGTGCATTGCTGAAAATGTTAGAAATTAATTAATGATTATATTAGTCAAAGGGAGAGTAACTTTTTCTTGAATGAGGCCACACAAATATTTCGTTCTTTTATACTCTTTCATTAAAGAAAATTAATACGCGTTATCATTCATTTACTCCCCATTGCATCGTACAAATTCAATAAACCAATATTGTTGTCTTTGACTTAAAAATCTCTCACATTCTAACTAACAATCTAGAAGAAGATTTCACTCTCTTCATGCTCTGAGAACAATTCGTCATCTTCTTCTTTCTCGTGTCCATTCATTTTTACTTGAAAAAAAAAACTCATTTTTTTACTTGTTTTCGTGCATTTGTTTTAGCGCGCGTCGCCATTTTTGGCTAACACTGTGCAATATAGTGCAATATTTGCAAACGACATTCGAAAAATAAAAAAAATAATGTCTTTTCCCAACCATACATTCCTATTATTCCTTTTTTTCCCTATATACTTTAACACTTGCAAAAGTTAATGGTCCGCGTTCAATGCTACACCTGATAAAAGATATCGATCACGTTTGTTTTATTTTTTGTCAGGCTTATAATAGTACAAGAAATAAAAACAAGATTATAAGCCAAAGTGTATAATTTTAATTGAAATTTATGATTTGTAGGAAGGAAGTGTAGAGAGTTCATGATACGACCATGGAAGCCGTGCACCAAAGCTTGTACCTGCAGCTGTCTTCAATCAGTATTATGCCCATCAAGATGACTTCCAAATTTTTTGAAACTGCCACAATTATCTTCGTCTTTGAGAGAGCTTCGCGTGGGTATCTTACACGCCCCAATCGGAGTTCGGAGGAGAGAGTTATAGACGATTTACTAAAGCCGCGTAGAACAGGCAGGGAGCTTCAGAAGGAACACTCGGTTGGGTGTTTTCACCATGAAAATCACCCGACCGGGTGAAAGTGATGCGAAGCATTTTCAGATTCCAGAAGAAACACCCGGGCGGGTGTTTTGGACCGCACAATTCACCCGACCGGGTGAATCACCCGAGACTTAGTTTTTGTGGGCCTTTTTCACATTTTGGGCTCTTAGTATAAATATCTTTTTGGTGTCATTTTTCATTCTAGATTGATATAAGATTGTGATTGAAGTTATCTCCCTAGTGAGTTTTTCCCCTTTGAGGAATGTATCCAATTCCTTCCTTGAAGGTTGCTTGTTTCAATTCCATAGATTGATTCAAGTAGAGGTATGCATCAATGGGGTGTATCCATTGAGTAGTGGAGCCAAGGGGTGATAGAGCTATTGAAAGTTGCCTAGGGTTGTCTCCATCTTTTTGGTTAAGGTCCTATGGTTGTAGCTCTTTTATCTCATCATTATACACATGCTTTCCATTCCTAATCTACCATCCTTTCTTGTTTAGATTCAATTTTTGTTGGTTGGATCTTTATTATCTTTTGCCTTGTGTTGATAAATTGAAAATCAATCTCACAAAAATAGTTAGATCAAACATCATTAAATGGGTAATCCTTGGGAAATGGATCATAAAATACATGGATCCTTATCATTTGGTATCTAGAGCCTAGTACCCACTAGGTGTTTGATCTATTGTTGCTTTGGGTTGGGTTATTTTTCCTTTTGGTCTTTTGTTTTTGCTCTGTTTTGTTGGGATGATCGGATTGATCAATTGTGCTTATATTAAGCTGAAATTTGGTGTGTATGATCTATGTTATGTGACCTAGCTACCTGAAAAGTTTCATCAAATAATTCCTTCGTTTGCCTAGTTAACTGTGGAGATTAACATCATTGCCCTGTTTTGGCATAGTTGGGGAAAACCATACAAAACCTATCAAATTATCAAATCTGACTATATATGACTATTTTTTCCTTGATCTAGACTTGTTTGGGAATCTATCTACCAAAATTCATCCAAATTGTGCGCGGGGATCAATACCAAAAAAATTCATAAAGATCAGCCAGATTTCAGCAAAAAGCTTCATCCCATGTCTTGTGTTCGTTAGCGTGTGTGTTTGCTCTAGGCCTAGTTTTCCTTGCTTTCATATGTTTAATCATTATTACTTTGGTATTTACTACTTGGTGTCCATATGTTCTTGAGGTGTATACCTTGATTGAGTTGTCCGGGCGCCAACGAGTGGGAATTGGATCGAGAGTGTGTGATACTAGCCCCACTATATTCTAAACCTACCGAGTGACATTGGTGAGTGACTTGGGGGGTATTGGGATACTACATTGGGGTGAGTTAGCTTCTTAAATCTCTCTTTCTTAATTTTACTAACCTCTAAGACTAGTCCCTAGTCTTTGTTTTTGTGTTTGTAGGAAACTTTGATGCCTCCTATGACTCGATCCAACAAAATGGTGGACATCCACGAGGAGGAAGTCGAGAAGGGCGCGGTCTCAAGTAATTCCAAACCCGAAGGGGATCTAGTGAGCATGATGTCCCAAATGATGGAAGATTTTAGTCGTGATCTCAAACAAGAGATGAGAGAATGGGATGCCCGGATGGATGCCCGGAGGAAGGAGTTCGAGACCCGATGGAAATCCAATCAAAACACATTGGTTGGAGCCTTAAAGGAGATTCGTGCATCAAGATCCGTCACTCCTAAAAGTGACCATCTACATCTCAAAGCTTCCGGCATAGAGCATGTAGTGTCGAGGGGTATAATGGAGCCAATAGGCGGTTTGGAGGAGGAAATGAGGAGTATGGTCGTTTTGGGGTAGGAAACCAACATGGAGGGGTGGAGTCTTGTGGGGAAATTGAAGGAGGGAGTATGGAAAATCGGGATGAGAATGGAGGCTATGGTAGATTTGGGATGGGCAATCAACAAGAGAGAGTAGGGCTCTATGGTGATGATAGAGGTGACTATGAATCAAGGTACCATGAAGATGGACTTGATAGGGGAAGTCGTGGGGAACGTGTTCCAAAGTCTCATAGAGAGTGGCATTCTAGGAGGGTGAGAGATCATGTTAGCCATAAGGGGTTTGAGAGGCCAATTGAAGAAGAAGTCTCATATAGAGCTCGATTGAGGCCTACCTACCTACATGGTGGTGTTGACACGAACCAAAGAGGTAACTCATCAAATCATTTGACTACATCCTCTTCTTTCCATTTTTCACATAAGCCTCTTGATGTATATGGAAATGTCTCCTCTTCGATGAGTTTAAACCAAATTAGTAGAGAAAAAGAACGAGAGAGAGAGAAAAGGCTTGAGAGTGAAAGTGAGTCTAAAAAGCCAAGAGAGCGTGATAAAAGACAAGAGTGTGAGGTGCAAAAGTCAAGAGAGAGTGGTGGGGGTGAGAGAAAAGAAAAATATCAAATGAGAGAAAAACCACAAGCACAAGTGAGTAAAGGGTGCTTGTTAGATTCTAAGGCCTACCTTGGGTGGGCACCAAATGATCCTTTGCCTCTTGCCCTTGGTGAGGAAAATAAGCCCTTACCCACTAATATTTCTTCTATGTCTTTTTGTGTTGATGAATGTGTAGGAAATTTAATTGAAGATATGGAAGTGAAGCACCAAATTGCACATGGCTTGGAGACTATGCCCCCGGAGAAGGACCAAGAGGAACAAGGGCAAGTGGATGAACTCCTTGCCCAAGGTTCAAGTGCACTATCCTTGTCGCCTTGTGAGGCTCCCTTGCATATGATTACACTAGAGAAGTCTCTTTGTGTTGATAGATTTGTTATTGATGACTTGTGTAAAAAGTGGTCTCATGAGCTTGAATCTTTGAATGCTAAATCTATCTTTGCATCATATGTTGATCCTTTCTTGATAAATCCAAGCATTGATAGACATGAAATTTCTCTTGTGAAATCTACCTTGAATGTTGGAGTGACTTCCTTTTATGCTAAGATGCGTAAGCTTTCATTTGTTGGTAATTTTGAGTTTCATGAGTGTGCGGATGAGAATAGTAGGACCAAGAGGAGTGACATGGATAGTGACTTTAGAACTTGGTGTTTGCTATGTTTTCATTTCAAGGTGGTTAAACCCTTCAATGGGATTGGAGTGTTCTATGGCCATTTTGTGAAGGATTTTTCCA
The DNA here is from genome assembly GCF_029641045.1 of Salvia hispanica. Classification (NCBI taxonomy): domain Eukaryota; kingdom Viridiplantae; phylum Streptophyta; class Magnoliopsida; order Lamiales; family Lamiaceae; genus Salvia; species Salvia hispanica. The sequence continues at coordinate 49,321,370 of NC_142692.1, read as the reverse complement.
CTCATATGTCTCTTGAGGATGATGTTGTGAATATGGACATAAAATTGAATTGTTCCCATAATTGTGGTCTTGTTTTTATATTGTTGGAGCAATTGTGTAAGTCATATTTTGATAAAAATCTTATGATGCGTACTATGACTTTACACAAGTTACATATGCATGATGTTGTGCTTATTATACATGTGGAGCATAAAGATTTATGGCTACATTGTGCATATGATTTTGATCACTTTTTGAAATTGTTGAAGCAAGTGAGTGAAATCCATTGTGATGAACTTTGTTTGTTGAATGATAATCCTTCTTGCAAACTTGATGTGTGTTGTGATGAACCTACTCTATGTGTTGAATATGAGTTTGTCAATTTGTGGAGTAGCTCTTATTTGAGCAAGGATGATGTATCAATGGTTCCTTATGGTCTTTTGTTGCTTAACCTTGAGAATAGGAATCTTGTGAATAGACCTTATTCGGTTACCTTTGAATCTACACACTATAAGGACCCTTTCTTGTATATGCCTAATCTTGTTGAGAAAGCCAAATCTTTTGTGAAGATGTTCAAGAATTTGGGCATCATTTGTATGGGGATGATCGAACCAAATAGAAACAAGGTGCTTGGGGCATGTGTGTTTTGGCATGTTGATTGTTTTTATTGCATGTCCATTAAACCATTCAATGGAGTTGGGATGTTTTATGGTCTATTTGTGAAGAAATTTATATCTAATGGCTTTGTTTGGGACTACATTGTGAACGAATATCTATGTTTATCTACATTGTGAAGTTATTTGAGTTTTGGTATGAAGGGTATCTTGATGAGTTTGTCTTGATTTCTTATGGGTGGGATTTGGACATGAAAGGATTCATTAATTTGTGTTCTCATCTTTATTGTGACTTGGCCTTGAGCTTGAGAGAACATGAATTTGGAAGTCCATACAACGTCTTTGGTGTAGTATTGTCTCTTAGAGCCGTTAGTGGTCTCAATCTTTATCGTCGTACTTTGATATTTGACTTGCTCTCCTTCTATTTTGTAGTTATGCGTAACCCGGATTTGATGGCAAATCCTTTCCAAGGAGGGGAGGATGATATGACCACGGTTGCTAGACGTCAAGAGTGTCCCTCTCGGCATGAGCCATGGATCGATTGGGGTCCAAGGATAAGAGGGAGGTCATGCCACATACCCAATACAGCTCGAGGGATGGCCAGGGAAGCGAGGAAGAGGGAAGGCTCAGATTTGAGGAAAAATCCTTTCCAAGAAGGGGAGGATGATACGACCATGGAAGCCGTGCACCAAAGCTTGTACCTGCAGCTGTCTTCAATCAGTATTATGCCCATCAAGATGACTTCCAAATGCTTTGAAACTGCAACAATTATCTTCGTCTTTGAGAGAGCTTCGCGTGGGTATCTTACACGCCCCAATCGGAGTTCGGAGGAGAGAGTTATGGATGATTTACTAAAGCCGCGCAGAACAGGCAGGGAGCTCCAGAAGGAACACCCGGTCGGGTGTTTTCACCATGAAAATCACCCGACCGGGTGAAAGTGATGTGAAGCATTTTCAGATTCCAGAAGAAACACCCGGGCGGGTGTTTTGGACCGCACAATTCACCCGACCGGGTGAATCACCCGAGACTTAGTTTTTGTGGGCCTTTTTCACATTTTGGGCTCTTAGTATAAATATCTTTTTAGAGTCATTTTTCATTCTAGATTGTGATTGAAGTTATCTCCCTAGTGAGTTTTTCCTCTTTGAGGAATGTATCCAATTCCTTCCTTGAAGGTTGCTTGTTTCAATTCCATAGATTGATTCAAGTAGAGGTATGCATCAATGGGGTGTATCCATTGAGTAGTGGAGCCAAGGGGTGATAGAGCTATCGAAAGTTGCCTAGGGTTGTCTTGATCTTTTTGGTTAAGGTCCTATGGTTGTAGCTCTTTTATCTCATCATTATACGCATGCTTTCCAATCCTAATCTACCATCCTTTCTTGTTTAGATTCAATTTTTGTTGGTTGGATCTTTATTATCTTTTGCCTTGTGTTGATAAATTGAAAATCAATCTCACAAAAATAGTTAGATCAAACATCATTAAATGGGTAATCCTTGGGAAATGGATCATAAAATACATGGATCCTTATCAGTTCATCCCAGTCAAGCCGTCTTGGGCTGACCTTGAGTAAAACATCATCATTCCTAAATATGGTGGTGAGTTTGAAAAAAGGGAATCTTCTCGTTTCAAGTGCGGATATGCCGAGAAGAAGAGTGGAGGAATATGTATCTCCGGAGAAATTAAAGGCCTCCAGTTTCCAGGCAATGCACCTCCAGATCAGAAGTGCATTGCTTGCAATGTTAGAAATTAACTAATGATGATATTAGTCTAAGGGGGAGTTACTTTTTCTTGAAAGAGGTCACACAAATATTTTTGTCTTTTATACTCTTTTCTTTAAAGAAAATTAATACATGTTTTCATTCATTTACTCCACATTGCATTGTACAAATTCAACAAGCAAATATTGTTGTCTTTAACTTAAAATTCTATCACGTCCTAACTAACAATCTAGAAGAGAATTTCAGTCTCTTGAGAACAACCACCAACAACCACCAGGTTCTATCTTCTTCATCTTCTTCTTTATTCTCTCCATTCATTTTTACTTGAAAAATAAAAACTAATTTTTTACTTTTTTATGGTGCATTTGTTTTAGTGCATTTTTGTCTCGCACTGCGCAATCTTGTGCAATACTTGATCAAATATATCGATCACGTTTGTTTTAATTTTTGTCGGGCTTATAATAGTACAAGAAATATAAATAATATTATTAGCCAAAGTGTATATTTTAATTGCCTTTTATGATTTGTAGGAAGGAAGTGTAGAGAGTTCATCCCAGTCAAGCCATCTTGGGCTGACCCTGAGTAAAACCTCCATCATTCCATATATAGTGATGAGTTTGAAAAAGGTAAGCGTCCCATTTAAGGTAAGGATATGCCGAGAAGAAGAGTGGAGGAATATGTATCTCCGGAAAAATTAAAGGCTTCCAATTTCCCGGCAATGCACCTCCAGATCAGAGGTGCATTGCTGATAATGTTAGAAATTAATTAATGATTATATTAGTCAAAGGGAGAGTAACTTTTTCTTGAATGAGGCCACACAAATATTTTGTTCTTTTATACTATTTCATTAAAGAAAATTAATACGCGTTATCATTCATTTACTCCACATTGCATCGTACAAATTCAATAAACCAATATTGTTGTCTTTGACTTAAAAATCTCTCACATTCTAACTAACAATCTAGAAGAAGATTTCACTCTCTTCATGCTCTGAGAACAATTCGTCATCTTCTTCTTTCTCGTGTCCATTCATTTTTACTTGAAAAAAAAACTCATTTTTACTTGTTTTCGTGCATTTGTTTTAGCGCGCGTCGCCATTTTTGGCTAACACTGTGCAATATAGTGCAATATTTGCAAACGACATTCGAAAAATAAAAAAAATAATGTCTTTTCCCAACCATACATTCCTATTATTCCTTTTTTTCCCTTTATACTTTAACACTTGCAAAAGTTAATGGTCCGCGTTCAATGCAACACCTGATAAAAGATGTCGATCACGTTTGTTTTAATTTTTGTCAGGCTTATAATAGTACAAGAAATAAAAACAACATTATAAGCCAAAGTGTATAATTTTAATTGAAATTTATGATTTGTAGGAAGGAAGTGTAGAGAGTTCATCCCAGTCAAGCCGTCTTGGGCTGACCTTGAGTAAAACATCATCATTCCTAAATATGGTGGTGAGTTTGAAAAAAGGGAATCTTCTCGTTTCAAGTACGGATATGCCGAGAAGAAGAGTGGAGGAATATGTATCTCCGGAGAAATTAAAGGCCTCCAATTTCCAGGCAATGCACCTCCAGATTAGAAGAGCATTGCTTGCAATGTTAGAAATTAACTAATGATGATATTAGTCTAAGGGAGAGTTACTTTTTCTTGAATGAGGTCACACAATTATACTCTTTTCTTTAAAGAAAATTAATACATGTTTTCATTCATTTACTCCACATTGCATTGTACAAATTCAACAAGCAAATATTGTTGTCTTTAACTTAAAATTCTCTCACGTCCTAACTAACAATCTAGAAGAGAATTTCAGTCTCTTGAGAACAACCACCAACAACCACCACACCAGGTTCTATCTTCTTCATCTTCTTCTTTATTCTCTCCATTCATTTTTACTTGAAAAATAAAAACTAATTTTTTACTTTTTTTTGGTGCATTTGTTTTAGTGCATTTTTGCCTCGCACTGCGCAATCTTGTGCAATACTTGATCAATTATATCGATCGCGTTTGTTTTAATTTTTGTCGGGCTTATAATAGTGCAAGAAATATAAAAAATATTATTAGCCAAAGTGTATATTTTAATTGCCTTTTATGATTTGTAGGAAGGAAGTGCAGAGAGTTCATCCCAGTCAAGCCGTCTTGGGCTAACCCTGAGTAAAACCTCCATCATTCCTAAATATAGTGATGAGTTTGAAAAAGGTAAGCGTCCCATTTAAGGTAAGGATATGCCGAGAAGAAGAGTGGATGAATATGTATCTTCTTCATCTTCTTCTTTATTCTCTCCATTCATTTTTACTTGAAAAATAAAAACTAATTTTTTACTTTTTTTTGGTGCATTTGTTTTAGTGCATTTTTGTCTCGCACTGCGCAATCTTGTGCAATACTTGATCAAATATATCGATCACGTTTGTTTTAATTTTTGTCGGGCTTATAATAGTACAAAAAATATAAATAATATTATTAGCCAAAGTGTATATTTTAATTGCATTTTATGATTTGTAGGAAGGAAGTGCAGAGAGTTCCTCCCAGTCAAGCCGTCTTGGGCTGACCCTGAGTAAAATCTCCATCATTCCATATATAGTAATGAGTTAGAAAAAGGTAAGCGTCCCATTTAAGGTAAGGATATGCCGAGAAGAAGAGTGGAGGAATATGTACCTCCGGAGAAATTAAAGGCTTCCAATTTCCCGGCAATGCACCTCCAGATCAGAGGTGCATTGCTGAGAATGTTAGAAATTAATTAATGATTATATTAGTCAAAGGGAGAGTAACTTTTTCTTGAATGAGGCCACACAAATATTTTGTTCTTTTATACTCTTTCGTTAAAGAAAATTAATACGCGTTATCATTCATTTACTCCACATTGCATCGTACAAATTCAATAAACCAATATTGTTGTCTTTGACTTAAAAATCTCTCACATTCTAACTAACAATCTAGAAGAAGATTTCACTCTCTTCATGCTCTGAGAACAATTCGTCATCTTCTTCTTTCTCGTGTCCATTCATTTTTACTTGAAAAAAAAACTCATTTTTACTTGTTTTCGTGCATTTGTTTTAGCGCGCGTCGCCATTTTTGGCTAACACTGTGCAATATAGTGCAATATATGCAAACGACATTCGAAAAATAAAAAAAATAATGTCTTTTCCCAACCATACATTCCTATTATTCCTTTTTTTCCCTTTATACTTTAACACTTGCAAAAGTTAATGGTCCGCGTTCAAAGCAACACCTGATAAAAGATATCGATCACGTTTGTTTTAATTTTTGTCAGGCTTATAATAGTACAAGAAATAAAAACAAGATTATAAGCCAAAGTGTATAATTTTAATTGAAATTTATGATTTGTAGGAAGGAAGTGTAGAGAGTTCATCCCAGTCAAGCCGTCTTGGGCTGACCTTGAGTAAAACATCATCATTCCTAAATATGGTGGTGAGTTTGAAAAAAGGGAATCTTCTCGTTTCAAGTACGGATATGCCGAGAAGAAGAGTGGAGGAATATGTATCTCCGGAGAAATTATAGGCCTCCAATTTCCAGGCAATGCACCTCCAGATTAGAAGTGCATTGCTTGCAATGTTAGAAATTAACTAATGATGATATTAGTCTAAGGGAGAGTTACTTTTTCTTGAATGAGGTCACACAATTATACTCTTTTCTTTAAAGAAAATTAATACATGTTTTCATTCATTTACTCCACATTGCATTGTACAAATTCAACAAGCAAATATTGTTGTCTTTAACTTAAAATTCTCTCACGTCCTAACTAACAATCTAGAAGAGAATTTCAGTCTCTTGAGAACAACCACCAACAACCACCACACCAGGTTCTATCTTCTTCATCTTCTTCTTTATTCTCTCCATTCATTTTTACTTGAAAAATAAAAACTAATTTTTTACTTTTTTTTGGTGCATTTGTTTTAGTGCATTTTTGCCTCGCACTGCGCAATCTTGTGCAATACTTGATCAAATATATCGATCGCGTTTGTTTTAATTTTTGTTGGGCTTATAATAGTGCAAGAAATATAAAAAATATTATTAGCCAAAGTGTATATTTTAATCGCCTTTTATGATTTGTAGGAAGGAAGTGCAGAGAGTTCATCCCAGTCAAGCCGTCTTGGGCTGACCCTGAGTAAAACCTCCATCATTCCTAAATATAGTGATGAGTTTGAAAAAGGTAAGCGTCCCATTTAAGGTAAGGATATGCCGAGAAGAAGAGTGGATGAATATGTATCTTCTTCATCTTCTTCTTTATTCTCTCCATTCATTTTTACTTGAAAAATAAAAACTAATTTTTTACTTTTTTTTGGTGCATTTGTTTTAGTGCATTTTTGTCTCGCACTGCGCAATCTTGTGCAATACTTGATCAAATATATCGATCACGTTTGTTTTAATTTTTGTCGGGCTTATAATAGTACAAAAAATATAAATAATATTATTAGCCAAAGTGTATATTTTAATTGCATTTTATGATTTGTAGGAAGGAAGTGCAGAGAGTTCCTCCCAGTCAAGCCGTCTTGGGCTGACCCTGAGTAAAACCTCCATCATTCCATATATAGTAATGAGTTAGAAAAAGGTAAGCGTCCCATTTAAGGTAAGGATATGCCGAGAAGAAGAGTGGAGGAATATGTACCTCCGGAGAAATTAAAGGCTTCCAATTTCCCGGCAATGCACCTCCAGATCAGAGGTGCATTGCTGAGAATGTTAGAAATTAATTAATGATTATATTAGTCAAAGGGAGAGTAACTTTTTCATGAATGTGGCCACACAAATATTTCGTTCTTTTATACTCTTTCATTAAAGAAAATTAATACGCGTTATCATTCATTTACTCCACATTGCATCGTACAAATTCAATAAACCAATATTGTTGTCTTTGACTTAAAAATCTCTCACATTCTAACTAACAATCTAGAAGAAGATTTCACTCTCTAGAAGAAGATTTCACTCTCTTCATGCTCTGAGAACAATTCGTCATCTTCTTCTTTCTCGTGTTCATTCATTTTTACTTGAAAAAAAAAACTCATTTTTTTACTTGTTTTCGTGCATTTGTTTTAGCGCGCGTCGCCATTTTTGGCTAACACTGTGCAATATAGTGCAATATTTGCAAACGACATTCGAAAAATAAAAAAAATAATGTCTTTTCCCAACCATACATTCCTATTATTCCTTTTTTTCCCTTTATACTTTAACACTTGCAAAAGTTAATGGTCCGCGTTCAATGCCACACCTGATAAAAGATATCGATCACGTTTGTTTTAATTTTTGTCAGGCTTATAATAGTACAAGAAATAAAAACAAGATTATAAGCCAAAGTGTATAATTTTAATTGAAATTTATGATTTGTAGGAAGGAAGTGTAGAGAGTTCATCCCAGTCAAGCCGTCTTGGGCTGACCTTGAGTAAAACATCATCATTCCTAAATATGGTGGTGAGTTTGAAAAAAGGGAATCTTCTCGTTTCAAGTACGGATATGCTGAGAAGAAGAGTGGAGGAATATGTATCTCCGGAGAAATTAAAGGCCTCCAATTTCCAGGCACTGCACCTCCAGATTAGAAGTGCATTGCTTGCAATGTTAGAAATTAACTAATAATGATATTAGTCTAAGGGAGAGTTACTTTTTCTTGAATGAGGTCACACAAATATTTCTGTCTTTTATACACTTTTCTTTAAAGAAAATTAATACATGTTTTCATGCATTTACTCCACATTGCATTGTACAAATTCAACAAGCAAATATTGTTGTCTTTAACTTAAAATTCTCTCACGTCCTAACTAACAATCTAGAAGAGAATTTCAGTCTCTTGAGAACAACCACCAACAACCACCAGGTTCTGTCTTCTTCATCTTCTTCTTTATTCTCTCCATTCATTTTTACTTGAAAAATAAAAACTAATTTTTTACTTTTTTTTGGTGCTTTTGTTTTAGTGCATTTTTGCCTCGCACTGCGCAATCTTGTGCAATACTTGATCAAATATATCGTACACGGGGAAGATGTACACAAAGTGTCTATCTTCTACTAGAATTCAATTACTACCTGGAGAAACAAGAATTTTTGGAAACTTTTGAAAACAGTAAATATTAAAAACAGTAAACAACTAAATGCAAGCAAATCACGGAGAGAAAAGTATAGAGATAAGGGGAATTCCAGGGATGTGATTTCACTTTTATGGTTATACAAATTCCAAACTACAATACCCTAGCACAGTTAATACTTTGAAAGGACGAGTCACCTAGCTTATTCTCATGCGATACAAACGTTGATTACTAACATTAGGGTTGTCAATCCTAACACGTAACTCCAAAAAGCTCCTAAGACCCTTGAAAAGTCCTCACTCTCAATTAACAGTGCCGTTTTAAAGGAAGCTAACTTAGTGTCTACTAAGTGGATCTAACTCGCTAGAACTCTGTCACAGTTATGAAGCAAGTTGTATTGAATCATACATAATTGTGTCACTCAATTATGAAGCATCATGATTAACTTAGGGAAGAAACAAAGTAAAAACAAAACGGATATTAAATAGAAAACGGAATTGTATAACCAAAGTTGCTACTAACACATCCCTAGAATCCTATGAGTTTAGTTACACATGACTGAATAAACTAAAAACATAGATTGAAGGGAAAGCAATTTGAACATAAAACTAAAGCAAATAAAACCCGTAGGTTGAATCCTTGTCGTTCTTGATGTTCTTGAAATCCTTCTCCAACTCCTTGCATAATTGAAGTACTCTAGCTTTTGATCTCTATGAATGTTGCAAGTAGTCACTCTCTTTCTCTATGAATGTGTTCTTGTTGTGTGAAACTCTCCTTTTTGATGAAGCTTGAGGTCCTATTTATAGGGGAAGATTATTCCTCATCATAGAAGGAAAAGATCTTCAAAATTTGGTAAATCTTGGAGCAAATCTAGGGCTGGTCGGATTCGCCGCCTTTCTCCGGCGGGCCGCCGCACCTTGGCCGGCGGTCGCCGCATTGAAGTCCAGAGACTCTGACCCTTCGGTGGCGGACCGCCACATGTCCTCCGGCGGTCGCCGGGCGAGACTCTTCTCCTAGCGTAAATTTCCGAGGCGGGCCGCCACATAGCTCTGACCGCCGGGCGCCGGCGGTCGCCGTACAACTTCGCGGCGGTCGCTGGTCGCCGTCTGACTCCAGATTTCCAGACTATGCGTTTTTACTCCCCTTTTCGGCTCAAATATGCACATTTCTCACAAAACACGTCAAAATACCAAAATGTATAGAATATGCAAATAATGGACATGTAGAGTGATTTTGATAACAAAAACGGACCAAATAATGGCCTTAAAACAGTGCAAAATCCGGGCGTATCAACTCCCCCAAACTTACATTTTTGTTTGTCCTCGAACAAAACACTAAAGACACAAGAATAAACGCACGGAATGCACACGGACTAGACGTCATAATTGCCTCAAAAGATGAAAGAATAGATTAAGCATGGATTAACACAATCAAATCAAGCAAGGCTTAATAGTGCACTTTCATTACTAACTCGTGGAACACCTTGAATTCAAGCACTCACATGTGGCAAACTTCCAAAGATGGGAAGTGTTCTTTCTCTCACTCTCAAAGTGTATAAAGATAAAGTGTAAATCACTCAAATCATGCATCATGCAAAGTTTACCATAGGCTTGCTCAAAGTCTAATCCTTCCTCTACTCAATGTGATTAAGCATCAAAAGTCCGAAAGGTCTTTCTTTTCGGTTGTAACGTAGGCTCTTTGGTAGGTGAGGAATATTTGGCTAAAAAGTGACTCAAATATAAAAATATCCCAAGTAGAGTTAAGATGACTCCACTTTTCTAAAACTTAAGGCACTTCTAACACTTTATTTTTCAACTTCAACTTACTTTCAATCCTTTGATTTTATTTTCTTTTCACAACCTTTCACACATTTTTTTTCTTTTTTTTTTTTTTTTTTTTTTTACACATCCTTTCTTTTTTTTTTTTCTAAGATCAAGCACATATTTGGAATTTTTCTCAATTTCACAACTTGTACTTTCTTAATATTAAGCACACTACTTTTTATACTTTCCTCCTTATCTCTCCAATTCCTTTACAAAAGAAGATAACAAAAACTATACTAACCCAAGGAATTGTCCCCCCATTTATTTTGGCTTCCAAAGAAAAGGCTTAAAGGCTCAAAATTGGCTCCAAAGGAAAAATTTGAGAGGGTCGAAAATTTTGGATATAAAAGTAGCTAAGAAAAGACGGCCTAACATCCTCCTAAATCAACTTAAACACTATGTAAACTTAGGCAGACTAGGAGCAAGTTCTAGAAACATATACATGCATTAAGATAAATCACACAAGAAAGAATTTAAGGCTCAAATCTCACAAGGTAAAAGCACGATTCAAGGCGAACAAACAATTCACTAATTATGCACCTTTTCACCCAACCATCATATCAAAACGTTAAGCCACACTTAAACATAGATGGAATATAATATCATTGGCAACTCGGTCTAATGTGTCCCTAAGCATGCGTGTTTCTAAGTTCTTCATGTTATGTTCATGACATGGATTCAAGAAAAACATTTTTAGAACACAAAAATCTCCTACGGGTTTTTGGAAAATTAAAGCAAAAACAAACTTACAGCAAAAAGAAAAACCTAAACTCACGGTCCACCACCTCATCCCCCCAAACTTATTTACAACAAAGTGTAAAATAAGTTTGTAGAGTCGGTAGGGACGTGAGTATACTACTGAAAAAAACCGTACCCTGAAAAATTTCGCGTAGAGGTTGAGCGGGGCGAAAATTCGAAGAATTTCGAAAAATCGCGCTGGAAAATTGTGCCCAGGTGGCGGTCCGCCGCACCTGTTCGGCGGTCGCCGCACGTCAAAGATGCTTTCCAGCGTCCAGGTGGCGGACCGCTGCAGAGCTTGCGGCGGTCGCCACGGAGAGGTCAGAACCTGCGAAAATTTTTGCAAAGCACAAAATTAAACCAAAACCAAAAATACTAAAAATTAAAGCAAAAATTGTTAAAACAAGGAAATAAATCGTCTCAAAAATATCCAAAAATATAGTACAAATGCTCATTCAATCTTGAGGAGGTGGAGGAAAACGGGCGCTAAGATCCTCGAAAGCTCCAACGAGGTACGTGATATCACTCCTCATTGTCTCTCGTTCCTCTCTAGCTTCGGTGGCCATCCTTCGGAGCTCTTCATAATGTTGACGCCGATGAACGTCTTCCAAACGTTGTTGCTCCCAAAATTCTTGCTCCGCCGTGCGCCAATCACCTTGAGCCGTCCACCCTTGGCGGTTGTAGGCATTCTCCGCTTGTTGCTCCGCCCATCGATTGTCCCAAGCATTGGACATGTTTTGCATATAGGAGAAAATTTCTCCTAATTGGGCGGAGGTGTTGACTTAAAACTCCTCTTCCGGATTTGGCCTCCCGCGGCGGCGGTTCGCTCTTGTCCGGCGGCGATGTCCTTCCACTTCCTCTTCTTCTTCTTCCTCTTCTCGTCGTGGTTGAGATTGCGTTGGTGGCGGTGCTTCACTCCTTTGAGCTTGTGAATGCTCCGCGCCTTCTTCATAGTTATCAATGGCATCAAATGCGGAATCCTCATCGGGCTCAAATTGAGGAATGCGAGAGGGAATGTTCCTCTTTCTAAATTCCCCATTGACGGGGTTAGCCTCGATAGCTCTCCGGTGGGCGGGTGTGTCGAGCTTCCAATTGGCTTGGTTTGCCCAAACATCGACCTTGGTCAATTGCGGGAGTGGAACGGGAAAGTGATCCCCCGCTACTTGCATAAAATACCCTTGACCCCAATGATCGGTCTTCAAAAGCCCCACCGAAAATAGCACCTCATAAGTGATAAACTTTTCTCCACCATCCTCCGTCATACCGGCAAAAGAGACCCCCAAATGTTCGCCAATTGCCGTAATCAATCCCCCACAACAAATGACGCCCCCGTCTTTCTTCGTGATCCTATCCACATAGTAAGTAAAGAGGGTCCCATAATCGATTCCCTTCTTGTTGAGTAGGCACCACATCACGTTGAGCTCCGTTTGGGAGACACTTCCCCCATCGATACGAGCAAACATAAGCTGAGTCATAGCACGATGGAGGTACCTCAAGACGGGGTTGCGAATTGATGAAGACTTGGCATAGCCCGCTGCATGCTCTTGCTCATTTGTCATCGCCCCCCAAACCTCGGAAAATTCATATTCATTGTCCTCTTCGGGGTTGGGGTCGAAGCAATGGAAGATCCCACTAAGCTCTTCCATGGTGAGCGAGTGCCAACGGTTCCCTAGGCGGAAATCGATGCTAAGTGGAAAATTTTGGCGGCGATCCTTAGTAACCTTTAGCGAGTTGAGGAACTCGAGAGTATACTTTAGAAACGATGGCCACTTCCTTTGGAACATGTAGACGAGGCCATTCCCATCACCCACGTCGCACAACTTCCAAAAATCCTCCATGATCCCCAAAGTTTGGAGAGGGAAATCGTGGGGATATCTAGAAGGTGCCGTTTCTCGGGCCGACACTGTCTTCCACATAGCCTTTTGCTCTTCCGTGGCAAGGCTAATGCCAAAGTTCTTTGCATTCTTCGGTTTCCCTTTTGATCCCATTATCCTTTTATGGTGGCAATCCCGTCTCTGGACTGCGTGTGGCGACCGCCGCGTCTCTCGTGGTGGGCCGCCACACGGCCCGTGCAGCGGTTACTCTGGCCCGCCCTAAGCCTGCCCTAGGCCCGATCCTTCCTGCACATGTTAACACACGTATGGCGACCGCCACCAAATTATTATTTTTTTTTTGGTTTTTTTTTTTTTTTTTTTTTTTTTCTTTTTAACAGAACATAAAAAAAAACGAGTAAATAAAAAAAAGTAAAAGAGAATTGGGTTGCCTCCCAATAAGCGCTTTTGTTAAAGTCGTTAGCTCGACTTGAAGTGGCCCACTAGTTGGGCGGATCAATAACTCGAGTGTTGAAAATTGGCATAGGGAGCAATTTGGTCCCTAGCTTCTTCCACCACTTGTACTTCCCCTCTTTCGTTTTGATGACGTATATCTCGGGGTCCTCTTTGGGTGTTTTCTTTCTCTTCTGTTTCTTCTTCTGTGGAGCAGATGTAGAAGAATTAGCATCTCCCTTTTTAGAAGAGTGTCTTACCTCTTTGACAATGTAGATAGTGAAGGTAGAAGGATCCTCCGCTTCAAAGGGATCTTTGGACTTGGTCAAGTCGGTAGCCATGACTGCTCTGCACTGTTGTTCCATTTTTGCCCGCTTTGCCTCCTCAAACTTTAGCATCTCGCTCTCGATCTTATAGGTGGATTGACCATGATTATCACTGATTGTGATCTCGCCACGACCTACATCAATCAAAGCTTTGCAAGTGGCAAGAAAATCTCTCCCTAAGATTAGAGGGACGTTCTTGTCTACTTTCATGTCAAGCACAATAAAGTCGGCAGGAAAAATAAAATCATCAACTTTAACTAAGACATCCTCAATCATACCTACAGTCTTGATGGACGAGTTATCGGCCAACCTGAGTGTTACATCTGAAGATTTGAGTGGCCCGATGTTGAGCTTTTCGTAGTACTTCAGTGGCATGAGATTGATGGACGATCCTAAGTCGCACAGTGCTTTGTCAACCTTCCCTTCTCTAATTCGGCACCTAATGATGAACTGGCCCGGATCTCTTTGCTTCACTGCCCTTTCCTTTTGGATGATCTCGCTGCAATGATGCGGTAGCTTAAGGTCGGCTTTAGTCGGCTTTTTTTTCCTCATTACCGCCTCCCTTAGTAGCTTCGCATACTTTGGTATCTCCTGCAACGATTCAACAAGTGGAATGTTAGTATGGACTTTGCAAAACATGTTAAGGAATTGCTTGAACTGCTCTTCAAGCTTGAACTTCCTCTTTGGCTGAAAAGGGAGTACAATCCCGTTGTGCCGCACAAGCTCTTGCTTAGTGGACGATTCTGCCGCTGCGGGGTGTGCGGCGGTCCGCCGGTGACTGGGCAGTCCTGCGTGGTTGACTCTGCCGTCTCAGTGGCGGGCCGCTGCGGGGTGTGCGGCGGTCCGCCGGCGACTGGGCAGTCCCTAGATTTCTGCTTTGCCACCCACTTCTTGTTAATATCATCCACTCTTGCTGCTGCCTTTGCTCTATCCTCATCTAACTTCTTCTGAATTTGCTCCATTTGAGTGGTAATATTGGTTACAGCTGCCGAGATTGTGTTCATTCCTTGCTCGAGGTTGTTTATCCTTGCTTCGACCACTCCGAACTTGGTGTCATTAATCTTCCTATCTTGCGTAATTACCTCCAAAATCTTCGTGATTCCTTGTTCATATTTGTCTTCCTTCTTCATCGGCTCAACCACTCCTCCTTTGCTAACATTAAATCCTGTAGGGGGTTGCAAGTAATTATTGTTAGAATAAGAAAGATTTGGGTGCGGACGGTTCCCATTATAATTATTGAAATTACCGCCCCCCTGATTAGGGCGATAATTGTTATTGTAGTTTCTAGGACCGCCTCCTTGCACGTAGTTGATTTCTTCCACAGTTGATATGGCAGTTTCGGGTGCCTTGACCGCCACTATGGAAGTTGCCGGAATTGGATCTTCCTTCCTCGAGATGTCCATTTGATCAATCCTGACTCTAAGTTCTGCTAACTCCTTAGCAAAAGAACTTTCTTCGGCCTCTTCTATGGCTGCTACTCTTCTCGTGGCATGCCTTTCCTTCGACCACCCCCGATTGTTGGTGGCGAACTCCTCGATCACCGCCATGGCATCCTCTCCTGTCTTTCTTAGAAATCCTCCATTTGCCCCTGAATCAAGCATAGCACATATTTTTTCATTAAATCCATTATAGAGGATTCCTACCTGATGGTCTATGGAAAAACCATGGTTTGGGCACTTTCGAAGAAGAGCTTTGAAACGAGCAAATGCCTCATAGAGGGGCTCGTCATGGCCTTGTGTGAACTGAAAGATCTCACTTTTGAGCTTCAAAATAGTGCCTGGTGGGTAGTATTTGTCGAGGAAGGTAGCTACGATGTCCTTCCATGTGGAGACCTTTTCTGGTGGCATACACTCAAACCACTCCTTAGCAGAATCAATCAATGAGAATGGAAAAAGTCTTACCCGTATGGCATCGTCGTCGACACCATTTAATTTCAGAGTGTTTGCGATTTCCACGAATTTGGAGAGATGGCGGTTAGCGTCTTCAGTCGCCCTACCTGCAAAAGGAGTTTGCTCGACCCTTTGGATAAGGGGCATGCGTAACTCAAAATTGTTAGCATCAATACGAGGGCCGTTAGGAAAAGTGATCATATTCCCATGATTGAACATGTTCATCACGGGTAATGTTTCTCTGTTCTTCTTTTCCATGGCTTCTCGGGCTGCTCTCTCCGCATCTCTCTCATCCATCAGCAACTTCACCATCTCCTGCAGCTTCTCAATATCTGTTCGGTCACCCATTGTTCCTGATCCTTTTTCACTTCTTATTATTCTACGAGTTCTTTCAAGTTCTAAATCAAGCGGCTCTAAGATGTACTTCCCAGAACGCGTTCGCATACAAAACCTGCAAGACTCGAAAACAAAAAAAAAAAAAAAAAAAATTAAAACAAAAAGCAATAAAAATCCAAAGTAGTAAAATTATCCGTTTGAAGATATCACTCCAAAGTGAATTGTCTTCCCCGGCGACGGCGCCAAAAACTTGATGCACTTTTTATTTGCACTATAAATACCTACAAGTATACAGAGTAGGTATAGTATAGCAAAAGGTTAGTACCGGGTATCGTACACGGGGAAGATGTACACAAAGTGTCTATCTTCTACTAGAATTCAATTACTACCTGGAGAAACAAGAATTTTTGGAAACTTTTGAAAACAGTAAATATTAAAAACAGTAAACAACTAAATGCAAGCAAATCACGGAGAGAAAAGTATAGAGATAAGGGGAATTCCAGGGATGTGCTTTCACTTTTATGGTTATACAAATTCCAAACTACAATACCCTAGCACAGTTAATACTTTGAAAGGACGAGTCACCTAGCTTATGCTCATGCGATACAAACGTTGATTACTAACATTAGGGTTGTCAATCCTAACACGTAACTCCAAAAAGCTCCTAAGACCCTTGAAAAGTCCCCGCTCTCAATTAACAGTGCCGTTTTAAAGGAAGCTAACTGTAGTGTCTACTAAGGGATCTAACTCGCTAGAACTCTGTCACAGTTATGAAGCAAGTTGTATTGAATCCAAAGTGTATATTTTAATTGCCTTTTATGATTTGTAGGAAGGAAGTGCAGAGAGTTCATCCCAGTCAAGCCGTCTTGGGCTGACCCTGAGTAAAACCTCCATCATTCCATATATAGTAATGAGTTTGAAAAAGGTAAGCGTCCCATTTAAGGTAAGGATATACCGAGAAGAAGAGTGGAGGAATATGTACCTCCGGAGAAATTAAAGGCTTCCAATTTCCCGGCAATGCACCTCTAGATCAGAGGTGCATTGTTGAGAATGTTAGAAATTAATTAATGATTATATTAGTCAAAGGGAGAGTAACTTTTTCTTGAATGAGGCCACACAAATATTTCGTTCTTTTATACTCTTTCATTAACGAAAATTAATACGCGTTATCATTCATTTACTCCACATTGCATCGTACAAATTCAATAAACCAATATTGTTGTCTTTGACTTAAAAATCTCTCACATTCTAACTAACAATCTAGAAGAAGATTTCACTCTCTTCATGCTCTGAGAACAATTCGTCATCTTCTTCTTTCTCGTGTCAATTCATTTTTACTTGAAAAAAAAAAACTCATTTTTTTACTTGTTTTCGTGCATTTGTTTTAGTGCGCGTCGCCATTTTTGGCTAACACTGTGCAATATAGTGCAATATTTGCAAACAACATTCGAAAAATAAAAAAAATAATGTCTTTTCCCAACCATACATTCCTATTATTCCTTTTTTTCCCTTTATACTTTAACACTTGCAAAAGTTAATGGTCCGCGTTCAATGCTACACCTGATAAAAGATATCGATCACGTTTGTTTTAATTTTTGTCAGGCTTATAATAGTACAAGAAATAAAAACAAGATTATAAGCCAAAGTGTATAATTTTAATTGAAATTTATGATTTGTAGGAAGGAAGTGTAGAGAGTTCATCCCAGTCAAGACGTCTTGGGCTGACCTTGAGTAAAACATCATCATTCCTAAATATGGTGGTGAGTTCGAAAAAAGGGAATATTCTCGTTTCAAGTACGGATATGCCGAGAAGAAGAGTGGAGGAATATGTATCTCCGGAGAAATAAAAGGCCTCCAATTTCCAGGCAATGCACCTCCAGATTAGAAGTGCATTGCTTGCAATGTTAGAAATTAACTAATGATGATATTAGTCTAAGGGAGAATTACTTTTTCTTGAATGAGGTCACACAAATATTTCTGTCTTTTATACTCTTTTCTTTAAAGAAAATTAATACATGTTTTCATTCATTTACTCCACATTGCATTGTACAAATTCAACAAGCAAATATTGTTGTCTTTAAGTTAAAATTCTCTCACTCCTAACTAACAATCTAGAAGAGAATTTCAGTCTCTTGAGAACAACCACCAACAACCACCACACCAGGTTCTATCTTCTTCATCTTCTTCTTTATTCTCTCCATTCATTTTTACTTGAAAAATAAAAACTAATTTTTTACTTTTTTTTGGTGCATTTGTTTTAGTGCATTTTTGCCTCGCACTGCGCAATCTTGTGCAATACTTGATCAAATATATCGATCACGTTTGTTTTAATTTTTGTCGGGCTTATAATAGTACAAGAAATATAAATAATATTATTAGCCAAAGTGTATATTTTAATTGCCGTTTATGATTTGTAGGAAGGAAGTGCAGAGAGTTCATCCCAGTCAAGCCGTCTTGGGCTGACCCTGAGTAAAACCTCCATCATTCCTAAATATAGTGATGAGTTTGAAAAAGGTAAGCGTTCCATTTAAGGTAAGGATATGCCGAGAAGAAGAGTGGATGAATATGTATCTTCTTCATCTTTTTCTTTATTCTCTCCATTCATTTTTACTTGAAAAATAAAAACTAATTTTTTACTTTTTTTTGGTGCATTTGTTTTAGTGCATTTTTGTCTCGCACTGCGCAATCTTGTGCAATACTTGATCAAATATATCGATCACGTTTGTTTTAATTTTTGTCAGGCTTATAATAGTACAAAAAATATAAATAATATTATTAGCCAAAGTGTATATTTTAATTGCCTTTTATAATTTGTAGGAAGGAAGTGCAGAGAGTTCATCCCAGTCAAGCCGTCTTGGGCTGACCCTGAGTAAAACCTCCATCATTCCATATATAGTAATGAGTTTGAAAAAGGTAAGCGTCCCATTTAAGGTAAGGATATACCGAGAAGAAGAGTGGTGGAATATGTACCTCCGGAGAAATTAAAGGCTTCCAATTTCCCGGCAATGCACCTCCAGATCAGAGGTGCATTGCTGAGAATGTTAGAAATTAATTAATGATTATATTAGTCAAAGGGAGAGTAACTTTTTCTTGAATGAGGCCACACAAATATTTCGTTCTTTTATACTCTTTCATTAAAGAAAATTAATACGCGTTATCATTCATTTACTCCACATTGCATCGTACAAATTCAATAAACCAATATTGTTGTCTTTGACTTAAAAATCTCTCACATTCTAACTAACAATCTAGAAGAAGATTTCACTCTCTTCAAGCTCTGAGAACAATTCGTCATCTTCTTCTTTCTAGTGTCCATTCATTTTTACTTGAAAAAAAAACTCATTTTTTTACTTGTTTTCGTGCATTTGTTTTAGCGCGCGTCGCCATTTTTGGCTAACACTGTGCAATATAGTGCAATATTTGCAAACGACATTCGAAAAATAAAAAAAATAATGTCTTTTCCCAACCATACATTCCTATTATTCCTTTTTTTCCCTTTATACTTTAACACTTGCAAAAGTTAATGGTCCGCGTTCAATGCTACACCTGATAAAAGATATCGATCAAGTTTGTTTTAATTTTTGTCAGGCTTATAATAGTACAAGAAATAAAAACAAGATTATAAGCCAAAGTGTATAATTTTAATTGAAATTTATGATTTGTAGGAAGGAAGTGTAGAGAGTTCATCCCAGTCAAGCCGTCTTGGGCTGACCTTGAGTAAAACATCATCATTCCTAAATATGGTGGTGAGTTTGAAAAAAGGGAATCTTCTCGTTTCAAGTACGGATATGCCGAGAAGAAGAGTGGAGGAATATGTATCTCCGGAGAAATTAAAGGCCTCCAATTTCCAGGCACTGCACCTCCAGATTAGAAGTGCATTGCTTACAATGTTAGAAATTAACTAATAATGATATTAGTCTAAGGGAGAGTTACTTTTTCTTGAATGAGGTCACACAAATATTTCTGTCTTTTATACTCTTTTCTTTAAAGAAAATTAATACATGTTTTCATTCATTTACTCCACATTGCATTGTACAAGTTCAACAAGCAAATATTGTTGCCTTTAACTTAAAGTTCTCTCACGTCCTAACAAACAATCTAGAAGAGAATTTCAGTCTCTTGAGAACAACCACCAACAACCACCAGGTTCTGCCTTCTTCATCTTCTTCTTTATTCTCTCCATTCATTTTTACTTGAAAAATAAAAACTAATTTTTTACTTTTTTTTGGTGCTTTTGTTTTAGTGCATTTTTGCCTCGCACTGCGCAATCTTGTGCAATACTTGATCAAATATATCGATCACGTTTGTTTTAATTTTTGTCGGGCTTATAATAGTACAACAAATATAAATAATATTATTAGCCAAAGTGTATATTTTAATTGCCTTTTATGATTTGTAGGAAGGAAGTGCAGAGAGTTCATCCCAGTCAAGCCGTCTTGGGCTGACCCTGAGTAAAACCTCCATCATTCCTAAATATAGTGATGAGTTTGAAAAAGGTAAGCGTCCCATTTAAGGTAAGGATATGCCGAGAAGAAGAGTGGAGGAATATGTATCTCCGTCGGCAATGCACCACCAGATCAGAGGTGCATTGCTGAGAATGTTAGAAATTAATTAATGATTATATTAGTCAAAGGGAGAGTAACTTTTTCTTGAATGAAGCCACACAAATATTTCGTTCTTTTATACTCTTTCATTAAAGAAAATTAATACGCGTTATCATTCATTTACTCCACATTGCATCGTATAAATTCAATAAACCAATATTGTTGTCTTTGACTTAAAAATCTCTCACATTCTAACTAACAATCTAGAAGAAGATTTCACTCTCTTCATGCTCTAAGAACAATTCGTCATCTTTTT
Source organism: Salvia hispanica (assembly GCF_029641045.1). NCBI lineage: Eukaryota > Viridiplantae > Streptophyta > Magnoliopsida > Lamiales > Lamiaceae > Salvia > Salvia hispanica. The sequence continues at coordinate 49,300,796 of NC_142692.1, read as the reverse complement.
CTTTCTCGTGTCCATTCATTTTTACTTGAAAAAAAAACTCATTTTTTTACTTGTTTTCGTGCATTTGTTTTAGCGCGCGTCGCCATTTTTGGCTAACACTGTGCAATATTGTGCAATATTTGCAAACGACATTCGAAAAATAAAAAAAATAATGTCTTTTCCCAACCATACATTCTTATTATTCCTTTTTTTCCCTTTATACTTTAACACTTGCAAAAGTTAATGGTCCGCGTTCAATGCTACACCTGATAAAAGATATCGATCACGTTTGTTTTAATTTTTGTCAGGCTTATAATAGTTCAAGAAATAAAAACAAGATTATAAGCCAAAGTGAATAATTTTAATTGAAATATATGATTTGTAGGAAGGAAGTGTAGAGAGTTCATCCCAGTCAAGCCGTCTTGGGCTGACCTTGAGTAAAACATCATCATTCCTAAATATGGTGGTGAGTTTGAAAAAAGGGAATCTTCTTGTTTCAAGTACGGATATGCCGAGAAGAAGAGTGGAGGAATATGTATCTCCGGAGAAATTACAGGCCTCCAATTTCCAGGCAATGCACCTCCAGATTAGAAGTGCATTGCTTGCAATGTTAGAAATTAACTAATGATGATATTAGTCTAAGGGAGAGTTACTTTTTCTTGAATGAGGTCACACAAATATTTCTGTCTTTTATACTCTTTTCTTTAAAGAAAATTAATACATGTTTTCATTCATTTACTCCACATTGCATTGTACAAATTCAACAAGCAAATATTGTTGTCTTTAACTTAAAATTCTCTCACATCTTAACTAACAATCTAGAAGAGAATTTCAGTCTCTTGAGAACAACCACCAACAACCACCACACCAGGTTCTATCTTCTTCATCTTCTTCTTTATTCTCTCCATTCATTTTTACTTGAAAAATAAAAACTAATTTTTTACTTTTTTTTGGTGCATTTGTTTTAGTGCATTTTTGCCTAGCACTGCGCAATCTTGTGCAATACTTGATCAAATATATCGATCACGTTTGTTTTAATTTTTGTTGGGCTTATAATAGTACAAGAAATATAAATAATATTATTAGCCAAAGTGTATATTTTAATTGCCTTTTATGATTTGTAGGAAGGAAGTGCAGAGAGTTCATCCCAGTCAAGCCGTCTTGGGCTGACCCTGATTAAAACCTCCATCATTCCTAAATATAGTGATGAGTTTGGAAAAGGTAAGCGTCCCATTTAAGGTAAGGATATGCCGAGAAGAAGAGTGGAGGAATATGTATCTCCGGAGAAATTAAAGGCTTCCAATTTCCGGCAATGCACCTCCAGATCAGAGGTGCATTGCTGAGAATGTTAGAAATTACTTAATGATTATATTAGTCAAAGGGAGAGTAACTTTTTCTTGAATGAGGCCACACAAATATTTCGTTCTTTTATACTCTTTCATTAAAGAAAATTAATACGCGTTATCATTCATTTACTCCACATTGCATCGTACAAATTCAATAAACCAATATTGTTGTCTTTGACTTAAAAATCTCTCACATTCTAACTAACAATCTAGAAGAAGATTTCACTCTCTTCATGCTCTGAGAACAATTCGTCATCTTCTTCTTTCTCGTGACCATTCATTTTTACTTGAAAAAAAAACTAATTTTTTTACTTGTTTTCGTGCATTTGTTTTAGCGCGCGTCGCCATTTTTGGCTAACACTGTGCAATATTGTGCAATATTTGCAAACGACATTCAAAAAATAAAAAAAATAATGTCTTTTCCCAATCATACATTCCTATTATTCCTTTTTTTCCCTTTATACTTTAACACTTGCAAAAGTTAATGGTCCGCGTTCAATGCTACACCTGATAAAAGATATCGATCACGTTTGTTTTAATTTTTGTCAGGCTTATAATAGTACAAGAAATAAAAACAAGATTATAAGCCAAAGTGTATAATTTTAATTGAAATATATGATTTGTAGGAAGGAAGTGTAGAGAGTTCATCCCAGTCAAGCCGTCTTGGGCTGACCTTGAGTAAAACATCATCATTCCTAAATATGGTGGTGAGTTTGAAAAAAGGGAATCTTCTCGTTTCAAGTACGGATATGCCGAGAAGAAGAGTGGAGGAATATGTATCTCCGGAGAAATTACAGGCCTCCAATTTCCAGGCAATGCACCTCCAGATTAGAAGTGCATTGCTTGCAATGTTAGAAATTAACTAATGATGATATTAGTCTAAGGGAGAGTTACTTTTTCTTGAATGAGGTCACACAAATATTTCTGTCTTTTATACTCTTTTCTTTAAAGAAAATTAATACATGTTTTCATTCATTTACTCCACATTGCATTGTACAAATTCAACAAGCAAATATTGTTGTCTTTAACTTAAAATTCTCTCACATCTTAACTAACAATCTAGAAGAGAATTTCAGTCTCTTGAGAACAACCACCAACAACCACCACACCAGGTTCTATCTTCTTCATCTTCTTCTTTATTCTCTCCATTCATTTTTACTTGAAAAATAAAAACTAATTTTTTACTTTTTTTTGGTGCATTTGTTTTAGTGCATTTTTGCCTAGCACTGCGCAATCTTGTGCAATACTTGATCAAATATATCGATCACGTTTGTTTTAATTTTTGTTGGGCTTATAATAGTACAAGAAATATAAATAATATTATTAGCCAAAGTGTATATTTTAATTGCCTTTTATGATTTGTAGGAAGGAAGTGCAGAGAGTTCATCACAGTCAGGCCGTCTTGGGCTGACCCTGATTAAAACCTCCATCATTCCTAAATATAGTGATGAGTTTGGAAAAGGTAAGCGTCCCATTTAAGGTAAGGATATGCCGAGAAGAAGAGTGGAGGAATATGTATCTTCGGAGAAATTAAAGGCTTCCAATTTCCGGCAATGCACCTCCAGATCAGAGGTGCATTGCTGAGAATGTTAGAAATTACTTAATGATTATATTAGTCAAAGGGAGAGTAACTTTTTCTTGAATGAGGCCACACAAATATTTCGTTCTTTTATACTCTTTCATTAAAGAAAATTAATACGCGTTATCATTCATTTACTCCACATTGCATCGTACAAATTCAATAAACCAATATTGTTGTCTTTGACTTAAAAATCTCTCACATTCTAACTAACAATCTAGAAGAAGATTTCACTCTCTTCATGCTCTGAGAACAATTCGTCATCTTCTTCTTTCTCGTGACCATTCATTTTTACTTGAAAAAAAAACTCATTTTTTTACTTGTTTTCGTGCATTTGTTTTAGCGCGCGTCGCCATTTTTGGCTAACACTGTGCAATATTGTGCAATATTTGCAAACGACATTCAAAAAATAAAAAAAATAATGTCTTTTCCCAATCATACATTCCTATTATTCCTTTTTTTCCCTTTATACTTTAACACTTGCAAAAGTTAATGGTCCGCGTTCAATGCTACAGCTGATAAAAGATATCGATCACGTTTGTTTTAATTTTTGTCAGGCTTATAATAGTACAAGAAATAAAAACAAGATTATAAGCCAAAGTGTATAATTTTAATTGAAATATATGATTTGTAGGAAGGAAGTGTAGAGAGTTCATCCCAGTCAAGCCGTCTTGGGCTGACCTTGAGTAAAACATCATCATTCCTAAATATGGTGGTGAGTTTGAAAAAAGGGAATCTTCTCGTTTCAAGTACGGATATGCCGAGAAGAAGAGTGGAGGAATATGTATCTCCGGAGAAATTACAGGCCTCCAATTTCCAGGCAATGCACCTCCAGATTAGAAGTGCATTGCTTGCAATGTTAGAAATTAACTAATGATGATATTAGTCTAAGGGAGAGTTACTTTTTCTTGAATGAGGTCACACAAATATTTCTGTCTTTTATACTCTTTTCTTTAAAGAAAATTAATACATGTTTTCATTCATTTACTCCACATTGCATTGTACAAATTCAACAAGCAAATATTGTTGTCTTTAACTTAAAATTCTCTCACATCTTAACTAACAATCTAGAAGAGAATTTCAGTCTCTTGAGAACAACCACCAACAACCACCACACCAGGTTCTATCTTCTTCATCTTCTTCTTTATTCTCTCCATTCATTTTTACTTGAAAAATAAAAACTAATTTTTTACTTTTTTTTGGTGCATTTGTTTTAGTGCATTTTTGCCTAGCACTGCGCAATCTTGTGCAATACTTGATCAAATATATCGATCACGTTTGTTTTAATTTTTGTTGGGCTTATAATAGTACAAGAAATATAAATAATATTATTAGCCAAAGTGTATATTTTAATTGCCTTTTATGATTTGTAGGAAGGAAGTGCAGAGAGTTCATCCCAGTCAAGCCGTCTTGGGCTGACCCTGATTAAAACCTCCATCATTCCTAAATATAGTGATGAGTTTGGAAAAGGTAAGCGTCCCATTTAAGGTAAGGATATGACGAGAAGAAGAGTGGAGGAATATGTATCTCCGGAGAAATTAAAGGCTTCCAATTTCCGGCAATGCACCTCCAGATCAGAGGTGCATTGCTGAGAATGTTAGAAATTACTTAATGATTATATTAGTCAAAGGGAGAGTAACTTTTTCTTGAATGAGGCCACACAAATATTTCGTTCTTTTATACTCTTTCATTAAAGAAAATTAATACGCGTTATCATTCATTTACTCCACATTGCATCGTACAAATTCAATAAACCAATATTGTTGTCTTTGACTTAAAAATCTCTCACATTCTAACTAACAATCTAGAAGAAGATTTCACTCTCTTCATGCTCTGAGAACAATTCGTCATCTTCTTCTTTCTCGTGACCATTCATTTTTACTTGAAAAAAAAACTAATTTTTTTACTTGTTTTCGTGCATTTGTTTTAGCGCGCGTCGCCATTTTTGGCTAACACTGTGCAATATTGTGCAATATTTGCAAACGACATTCAAAAAATAAAAAAAATAATGTCTTTTCCCAATCATACATTCCTATTATTCCTTTTTTTCCCTTTATACTTTAACACTTGCAAAAGTTAATGGTCCGCGTTCAATGCTACACCTGATAAAAGATATCGATCACGTTTGTTTTAATTTTTGTCAGGCTTATAATAGTACAAGAAATAAAAACAAGATTATAAGCCAAAGTGTATAATTTTAATTGAAATATATGATTTGTAGGAAGGAAGTGTAGAGAGTTCATCCCAGTCAAGCCGTCTTGGGCTGACCTTGAGTAAAACATCATCATTCCTAAATATGGTGGTGAGTTTGAAAAAAGGGAATCTTCTCGTTTCAAGTACGGATATGCCGAGAAGAAGAGTGGAGGAATATGTATCTCCGGAGAAATTACAGGCCTCCAATTTCCAGGCAATGCACCTCCAGATTAGAAGTGCATTGCTTGCAATGTTAGAAATTAACTAATGATGATATTAGTCTAAGGGAGAGTTACTTTTTCTTGAATGAGGTCACACAAATATTTCTGTCTTTTATACTCTTTTCTTTAAAGAAAATTAATACATGTTTTCATTCATTTACTCCACATTGCATTGTACAAATTCAACAAGCAAATATTGTTGTCTTTAACTTAAAATTCTCTCACATCTTAACTAACAATCTAGAAGAGAATTTCAGTCTCTTGAGAACAACCACCAACAACCACCACACCAGGTTCTATCTTCTTCATCTTCTTCTTTATTCTCTCCATTCATTTTTACTTGAAAAATAAAAACTAATTTTTTACTTTTTTTTGGTGCATTTGTTTTAGTGCATTTTTGCCTAGCACTGCGCAATCTTGTGCAATACTTGATCAAATATATCGATCACGTTTGTTTTAATTTTTGTTGGGCTTATAATAGTACAAGAAATATAAATAATATTATTAGCCAAAGTGTATATTTTAATTGCCTTTTATGATTTGTAGGAAGGAAGTGCAGAGAGTTCATCACAGTCAGGCCGTCTTGGGCTGACCCTGATTAAAACCTCCATCATTCCTAAATATAGTGATGAGTTTGGAAAAGGTAAGCGTCCCATTTAAGGTAAGGATATGCCGAGAAGAAGAGTGGAGGAATATGTATCTTCGGAGAAATTAAAGGCTTCCAATTTCCGGCAATGCACCTCCAGATCAGAGGTGCATTGCTGAGAATGTTAGAAATTACTTAATGATTATATTAGTCAAAGGGAGAGTAACTTTTTCTTGAATGAGGCCACACAAATATTTCGTTCTTTTATACTCTTTCATTAAAGAAAATTAATACGCGTTATCATTCATTTACTCCACATTGCATCGTACAAATTCAATAAACCAATATTGTTGTCTTTGACTTAAAAATCTCTCACATTCTAACTAACAATCTAGAAGAAGATTTCACTCTCTTCATGCTCTGAGAACAATTCGTCATCTTCTTCTTTCTCGTGACCATTCATTTTTACTTGAAAAAAAAACTCATTTTTTTACTTGTTTTCGTGCATTTGTTTTAGCGCGCGTCGCCATTTTTGGCTAACACTGTGCAATATTGTGCAATATTTGCAAACGACATTCAAAAAATAAAAAAAATAATGTCTTTTCCCAATCATACATTCCTATTATTCCTTTTTTTCCCTTTATACTTTAACACTTGCAAAAGTTAATGGTCCGCGTTCAATGCTACAGCTGATAAAAGATATCGATCACGTTTGTTTTAATTTTTGTCAGGCTTATAATAGTACAAGAAATAAAAACAAGATTATAAGCCAAAGTGTATAATTTTAATTGAAATATATGATTTGTAGGAAGGAAGTGTAGAGAGTTCATCCCAGTCAAGCCGTCTTGGGCTGACCTTGAGTAAAACATCATCATTCCTAAATATGGTGGTGAGTTTGAAAAAAGGGAATCTTCTCGTTTCAAGTACGGATATGCCGAGAAGAAGAGTGGAGGAATATGTATCTCCGGAGAAATTACAGGCCTCCAATTTCCAGGCAATGCACCTCCAGATTAGAAGTGCATTGCTTGCAATGTTAGAAATTAACTAATGATGATATTAGTCTAAGGGAGAGTTACTTTTTCTTGAATGAGGTCACACAAATATTTCTGTCTTTTATACTCTTTTCTTTAAAGAAAATTAATACATGTTTTCATTCATTTACTCCACATTGCATTGTACAAATTCAACAAGCAAATATTGTTGTCTTTAACTTAAAATTCTCTCACATCTTAACTAACAATCTAGAAGAGAATTTCAGTCTCTTGAGAACAACCACCAACAACCACCACACCAGGTTCTATCTTCTTCATCTTCTTCTTTATTCTCTCCATTCATTTTTACTTGAAAAATAAAAACTAATTTTTTACTTTTTTTTGGTGCATTTGTTTTAGTGCATTTTTGCCTAGCACTGCGCAATCTTGTGCAATACTTGATCAAATATATCGATCACGTTTGTTTTAATTTTTGTTGGGCTTATAATAGTACAAGAAATATAAATAATATTATTAGCCAAAGTGTATATTTTAATTGCCTTTTATGATTTGTAGGAAGGAAGTGCAGAGAGTTCATCCCAGTCACGCCGTCTTGGGCTGACCCTGATTAAAACCTCCATCATTCCTAAATATAGTGATGAGTTTGGAAAAGGTAAGCGTCCCATTTAAGGTAAGGATATGCCGAGAAGAAGAGTGGAGGAATATGTATCTTCGGAGAAATTAAAGGCTTCCAATTTCCGGCAATGCACCTCCAGATCAGAGGTGCATTGCTGAGAATGTTAGAAATTACTTAATGATTATATTAGTCAAAGGGAGAGTAACTTTTTCTTGAATGAGGCCACAAAAATATTTCGTTCTTTTATACTCTTTCATTAAAGAAAATTAATACGCGTTATCATTCATTTACTCCACATTGCATCGTACAAATTCAATAAACCAATATTGTTGTCTTTGACTTAAAAATCTCTCACATTCTAACTAACAATCTAGAAGAAGATTTCACTCTCTTCATGCTCTGAGAACAATTCGTCATCTTCTTCTTTCTCGTGACCATTCATTTTTACTTGAAAAAAAAACTCATTTTTTTACTTGTTTTCGTGCATTTGTTTTAGCGCGCGTCGCCATTTTTGGCTAACACTGTGCAATATTGTGCAATATTTGCAAACGACATTCAAAAAATAAAAAAAATAATGTCTTTTCCCAATCATACATTCCTATTATTCCTTTTTTTCCCTTTATACTTTAACACTTGCAAAAGTTAATGGTCCGCGTTCAATGCTACACCTGATAAAAGATATCGATCACGTTTGTTTTAATTTTTGTCAGGCTTATAATAGTACAAGAAATAAAAACAAGATTATAAGCCAAAGTGTATAATTTTAATTGAAATTTATGATTTGTGGGAAGGAAGTGTAGAGAGTTCATCCCAGTCAAGCCATCTTCGGCTGACCTTGAGTAAAACATCATCATTCCTAAATATGGTGGTGAGTTTGAAAAAAGGGAATCTTCTCGTTTCAAGTACGGATATGCCGAGAAGAAGAGTGGAGGAATATGTATCTCCGGAGAAATTACAGGCCTCCAATTTCCAGGCAATGCACCTCCAGATTAGAAGTGCATTGCTTGCAATGTTAGAAATTAACTAATGATGATATTAGTCTAAGGGAGAGTTACTTTTTCTTGAATGAGGTCACACAAATATTTCTGTCTTTTATACTCTTTCTTTAAAGAAAATTAATACATGTTATCATTCATTTATCTCTCCATTCATTTTTACTTTAAAAATAAAAACTAATTTTTTACTTTTTTTTGGTGCATTTGTTTTAGTGCATTTTTGCCTAGCACTGCGCAATCTTGTGCAATACTTGATCAAATATATCGATCACGTTTGTTTTAATTTTTGTTGGGCTTATAATAGTACAAGAAATATAAATAATATTATTAGCCAAAGTGTATATTTTAATTGCCTTTTATGATTTGTAGGAAGGAAGTGCAGAGAGTTCATCCCAGTCAAGCCTTCTTGGGCTGACCCTGATTAAAACCTCCATCATTCCTAAATATAGTGATGAGTTTGGAAAAGGTAAGCGTCCCATTTAAGGTAAGGATATGCCGAGAAGAAGAGTGGAGGAATATGTATCTCCGGAGAAATTAAAGGCTTCCAATTTCCGGCAATGCGCCAACAGATCAGAGGTGCATTGCTGAGAATGTTAGAAATTACTTAATGATTATATTAGTCAAAGGGAGAGTAACTTTTTCTTGAATGAGGCCACACAAATATTTCGTTCTTTTATACTCTTTCATTAAAGAAAATTAATACGCGTTATCATTCATTTACTCCACATTGCATCGTACAAATTCAATAAACCAATATTGTTGTCTTTGACTTAAAAATCTCTCACATTCTAACTAACAATCTAGAAGAAGATTTCACTCTCTTCATGCTCTGAGAACAATTCGTCATCTTCTTCTTTCTCGTGACCATTCATTTTTACTTGAAAAAAAAACTCATTTTTTTACTTGTTTTCGTGCATTTGTTTTAGCGCGCGTCGCCATTTTTGGCTAACACTGTGCAATATTGTGCAATATTTGCAAACGACATTCAAAAAATAAAAAAAATAATGTCTTTTCCCTATCATACATTCCTATTATTCCTTTTTTTCCCTTTATACTTTAACACTTGCAAAAGTTAATGGTCCGCGTTCAATGCTACACCTGATAAAAGATATCGATCACGTTTGTTTTAATTTTTGTCAGGCTTATAATAGTACAAGAAATAAAAACAAGATTATAAGCCAAAGTGTATAATTTTAATTGAAATTTATGATTTGTAGGAAGGAAGTGTAGAGAGTTCATCGCAGTCAAGCCGTCTTGGGCTGACCTTGAGTAAAACATCATCATTCCTAAATATGGTGGTGAGTTTGAAAAAAGGGAATCTTCTCGTTTCAAGTACGAATATGCCGAGAAGAAGAGTGGAGGAATATGTATCTCCGGAGAAATTACAGGCCTCCAATTTCCAGGCAATGCACCTCCAGATTAGAAGTGCATTGCTTGCAATGTTAGAAATTAACTAATGATGATATTAGTCTAAGGGAGAGTTACTTTTTCTTGAATGATGTCACACAAATATTTCTGTCTTTTATACTCTTTCTTTAAAGAAAATTAATACATGTTATCATTCATTTACTCCACATTGCATTGTACAAATTCAACAAGCAAATATTGTTGTCTTTAACTTAAAATTCTCTCACGTCCTAACTAACAATCTAGAAGAGAATTTCAGTCTCTTGAGAACAACCACCAACAACCACCACACCAGGTTCTATCTTCTTCATCTTCTTCTTTATTCTCTCCATTCATTTTTACTTGAAAAATAAAAACTAATTTTTGACTTTTTTTTGGTGCATTTGTTTTAGTGCAGTTTTGCCTCGCACTGCGCAATCTTGTGCAATACTTGATCCAATATATCGATCACGTTTGTTTTAATTTTTGTCGGGCTTATAATAGTACAAGAAATATAAATAATATTATTAGCCAAAGTGTATATTTTAATTGCCTTTTATGATTTGTAGGAAGGAAGTGCAGAGAGTTCATCCCAGTCAAGCCGTCTTGGGCTGACCCTGAGTAAAACCTCCATCATTCCTAAATATAGTGATGAGTTTGAAAAAGGTAAGCGTTCCATTTAAGGTAAGGATATGCCGAGAAGAAGAGTGGATGAATATGTATCTTCTTCATCTTCTTCTTTATTCTCTCCATTCATTTTTACTTGAAAAATAAAAACTAATTTTTTACTTTTTTTTGGTGCATTTGTTTTAGTGCATTTTTGTCTCGCACTGCGCAATCTTGTGCAATACTTGATCAAATATATCGATCACGTTTGTTTTAATTTTTGTCAGGCTTATAATAGTACAAAAAATATAAATAATATTATTAGCCAAAGTGTATATTTTAATTGCCTTTTATAATTTGTAGGAAGGAAGTGCAGAGAGTTCATCCCAGTCAAGCCGTCTTGGGCTGACCCTGAGTAAAACCTCCATCATTCCATATATAGTAATGAGTTTGAAAAAGGTAAGCGTCCCATTTAAGGTAAGGATATACCGAGAAGAAGAGTGGTGGAATATGTACCTCCGGAGAAATTAAAGGCTTCCAATTTCCCGGCAATGCACCTCCAGATCAGAGGTGCATTGCTGAGAATGTTAGAAATTAATTAATGATTATATTAGTCAAAGGGAGAGTAACTTTTTCTTGAATGAGGCCACACAAATATTTCGTTCTTTTATACTCTTTCATTAAAGAAAATTAATACGCGTTATCATTCATTTACTCCACATTGCATCGTACAAATTCAATAAACCAATATTGTTGTCTTTGACTTAAAAATCTCTCACATTCTAACTAACAATCTAGAAGAAGATTTCACTCTCTTCAAGCTCTGAGAACAATTCGTCATCTTCTTCTTTCTAGTGTCCATTCATTTTTACTTGAAAAAAAAACTCATTTTTTTACTTGTTTTCGTGCATTTGTTTTAGCGCGCGTCGCCATTTTTGGCTAACACTGTGCAATATAGTGCAATATTTGCAAACGACATTCGAAAAATAAAAAAAATAATGTCTTTTCCCAACCATACATTCCTATTATTCCTTTTTTTCCCTTTATACTTTAACACTTGCAAAAGTTAATGGTCCGCGTTCAATGCTACACCTGATAAAAGATATCGATCAAGTTTGTTTTAATTTTTGTCAGGCTTATAATAGTACAAGAAATAAAAACAAGATTATAAGCCAAAGTGTATAATTTTAATTGAAATTTATGATTTGTAGGAAGGAAGTGTAGAGAGTTCATCCCAGTCAAGCCGTCTTGGGCTGACCTTGAGTAAAACATCATCATTCCTAAATATGGTGGTGAGTTTGAAAAAAGGGAATCTTCTCGTTTCAAGTACGGATATGCCGAGAAGAAGAGTGGAGGAATATGTATCTCCGGAGAAATTAAAGGCCTCCAATTTCCAGGCACTGCACCTCCAGATTAGAAGTGCATTGCTTACAATGTTAGAAATTAACTAATAATGATATTAGTCTAAGGGAGAGTTACTTTTTCTTGAATGAGGTCACACAAATATTTCTGTCTTTTATACTCTTTTCTTTAAAGAAAATTAATACATGTTTTCATTCATTTACTCCACATTGCATTGTACAAGTTCAACAAGCAAATATTGTTGCCTTTAACTTAAAATTCTCTCACGTCCTAACAAACAATCTAGAAGAGAATTTCAGTCTCTTGAGAACAACCACCAACAACCACCAGGTTCTGCCTTCTTCATCTTCTTCTTTATTCTCTCCATTCATTTTTACTTGAAAAATAAAAACTAATTTTTTACTTTTTTTTGGTGCTTTTGTTTTAGTGCATTTTTGCCTCGCACTGCGCAATCTTGTGCAATACTTGATCAAATATATCGATCACGTTTGTTTTAATTTTTGTCGGGCTTATAATACTACAAGAAATATAAATAATATTATTAGCCAAAGTGTATATTTTAATTGCCTTTTATGATTTGTAGGAAGGAAGTGCAGAGAGTTCATCCCAGTCAAGCCGTCTTGGGCTGACCCTGAGTAAAACCTCCATCATTCCTAAATATAGTGATGAGTTTGAAAAAGGTAAGCGTCCCATTTAAGGTAAGGATATGCCGAGAAGAAGAGTGGAGGAATATGTATCTCCGGAGAAATTAAAGGCTTCCAATTTCCGGCAATGCACCTCCAGATCAGAGGTGCATTGCTGAGAATGTTAGAAATTACTTAATGATTATATTAGTCAAAGGGAGAGTAACTTTTTCTTGAATGAGGCCACACAAATATTTCGTTCTTTTATACTCTTTCATTAAAGAAAATTAATACGCGTTATCATTCATTTACTCCACATTGCATCGTACAAATTCAATAAACCAATATTGTTGTCTTTGACTTAAAAATCTCTCACATTCTAACTAACAATCTAGAAGAAGATTTCACTCTCTTCATGCTCTGAGAACAATTCGTCATCTTTTTCTTTCTCGTGTCCATTCATTTTTACTTGAAAAAAAAACTCATTTTTTTACGTGTTTTCGTGCATTTATTTTAGCGCGCGTCGCCATTTTTGGCTAACACTGTGCAATATTGTGCAATATTTGCAAACGACATTCGAAAAATAAAAAAAATAATGTCTTTTCCCAACCATACATTCTTATTATTCTTTTTTTTCCCTTTATACTTTAACACTTGCAAAAGTTAATGGTCCGCGTTCAATGCTACACCTGATAAAAGATATCGATCACGTTTGTTTTAATTTTTGTCAGGCTTATAATAGTTCAAGAAATAAAAACAAGATTATAAGCCAAAGTGTATAATTTTAATTGAAATATATGATTTGTAGGAAGGAAGTGTAGAGAGTTCATCCCAGTCAAGCCGTCTTGGGCTGACCTTGAGTAAAACATCATCATTCCTAAATATGGTGGTGAGTTTGAAAAAAGGGAATCTTCTCGTTTCAAGTACGGATATAGCGAGAAGAAGAGTGGAGGAATATGTATCTCCGGAGAAATTAAAGGCCTCCAATTTCCAGGCAATGCACCTCCAGATTAGAAGTGCATTGCTTGCAATGTTAGAAATTAACTAATGATGATATTAGTCTAAGGGAGAGTTACTTTTCTTGAATGAGGTCACACAAATATTTCTGTCTTTTATACTCTTTTCTTTAAAGAAAATTAATACATGTTTTCATTCATTTACTCCACATTGCATTGTACAAATTCAACAAGCAAATATTGTTGTCTTTAACTTAAAATTCTCTCACGTCTTAACTAACAATCTAGAAGAGAATTTCAGTCTCTTGAGAACAACCACCAACAACCACCACACCAGGTTCTATCTTCTTCATCTTCTTCTTTATTCTCTCCATTCATTTTTACTTGAAAAATAAAAACTAATTTTTTACTTTTTTTTGGTGCATTTGTTTTAGTGCATTTTTGCCTAGCACTGCGCAATCTTGTGCAATACTTGATCAAATATATTGATCACGTTTGTTTTAATTTTTGTTGGGCTTATAATACTACAAGAAATATAAATAATATTATTAGCCAAAGTGTATATTTTAATTGCCTTTTATGATTTGTAGGAAGGAAGTGCAGAGAGTTCATCCCAGTCAAGCCGTCTTGGGCTGACCCTGAGTAAAACCTCCATCATTCCTAAATATAGTGATGAGTTTGAAAAAGGTAAGCGTCCCATTTAAGGTAAGGATATGCCGAGAAGAAGAGTGGAGGAATATGTATCTCCGGAGAAATTAAAGGCTTCCAATTTCCGGCAATGCACCTCCAGATCAGAAGTGCATTGCTGAGAATGTTAGAAATTACTTAATGATTATATTAGTCAAAGGGAGAGTAACTTTTTCTTGAATGAGGCCACACAAATATTTCGTTCTTTTATACTCTTTCATTAAAGAAAATTAATACGCGTTATCATTCATTTACTCCACATTGCATCGTACAAATTCAATAAACCAATATTGTTGTCTTTGACTTAAAAATCTCTCACATTCTAACTAACAATCTAGAAGAAGATTTCACTCTCTTCATGCTCTGAGAACAATTCGTCATCTTTTTCTTTCTCGTGTCCATTCATTTTTACTTGAAAAAAAAACTCATTTTTTTACTTGTTTTCGTGCATTTGTTTTAGCGCGCGTCGCCATTTTTGGCTAACACTGTGCAATATTGTGCAATATTTGCAAACGACATTCGAAAAATAAAAAAAATAATGTCTTTTCCCAACCATACATTCTTATTATTCTTTTTTTTCCCTTTATACTTTAACACTTGCAAAAGTTAATGGTCCGCGTTCAATGCTACACCTGATAAAAGATATCGATCACGTTTGTTTTAATTTTTGTCAGGCTTATAATAGTTCAAGAAATAAAAACAAGATTATAAGCCAAAGTGTATAATTTTAATTGAAATATATGATTTGTAGGAAGGAAGTGTAGAGAGTTCATCCCAGTCAAGCCGTCTTGGGCTGACCTTGAGTAAAACATCATCATTCCTAAATATGGTGGTGAGTTTGAAAAAAGGGAATCTTCTCGTTTCAAGTACGGATATAGCGAGAAGAAGAGTGGAGGAATATGTATCTCCGGAGAAATTAAAGGCCTCCAATTTCCAGGCAATGCACCTCCAGATTAGAAGTGCATTGCTTGCAATGTTAGAAATTAACTAATGATGATATTAGTCTAAGGGAGAGTTACTTTTCTTGAATGAGGTCACACAAATATTTCTGTCTTTTATACTCTTTTCTTTAAAGAAAATTAATACATGTTTTCATTCATTTACTCCACATTGCATTGTACAAATTCAACAAGCAAATATTGTTGTCTTTAACTTAAAATTCTCTCACGTCTTAACTAACAATCTAGAAGAGAATTTCAGTCTCTTGAGAACAACCACCAACAACCACCACACCAGGTTCTATCTTCTTCATCTTCTTCTTTATTCTCTCCATTCATTTTTACTTGAAAAATAAAAACTAATTTTTTACTTTTTTTTGGTGCATTTGTTTTAGTGCATTTTTGCCTAGCACTGCGCAATCTTGTGCAATACTTGATCAAATATATTGATCACGTTTGTTTTAATTTTTGTTGGGCTTATAATACTACAAGAAATATAAATAATATTATTAGCCAAAGTGTATATTTTAATTGCCTTTTATGATTTGTAGGAAGGAAGTGCAGAGAGTTCATCCCAGTCAAGCCGTCTTGGGCTGACCCTGAGTAAAACCTCCATCATTCCTAAATATAGTGATGAGTTTGAAAAAGGTAAGCGTCCCATTTAAGGTAAGGATATGCCGAGAAGAAGAGTGGAGGAATATGTATCTCCGGAGAAATTAAAGGCTTCCAATTTCCGGCAATGCACCTCCATATCAGAGGTGCATTGCTGAGAATGTTAGAAATTACTTAATGATTATATTAGTCAAAGGGAGAGTAACTTTTTCTTGAATGAGGCCACACAAATATTTCGTTCTTTTATACTCTTTTATTAAAGAAAATTAATACGCGTTATCATTCATTTACTCCACATTGCATCGTACAAATTCAATAAACCAATATTGTTGTCTTTGACTTAAAAATCTCTCACATTCTAACTAACAATCTAGAAGAAGATTTCACTCTCTTCATGCTCTGAGAACAATTCGTCATCTTTTTCTTTCTCGTGTCCATTCATTTTTACTTGAAAAAAAAACTCATTTTTTTACTTGTTTTCGTGCATTTGTTTTAGCGCGCATCGCCATTTTTGGCTAACACTGTGCAATATTGTGCAATATTTGCAAACGACATTCGAAAAATAAAAAAAATAATGTCTTTTCCCAACCATACATTCTTATTATTCTTTTTTTTCCCTTTATACTTTAACACTTGCAAAAGTTAATGGTCCGCGTTCAATGCTACACCTGATAAAAGATATCGATCACGTTTGTTTTAATTTTTGTCAGGCTTATAATAGTTCAAGAAATAAAAACAAGATTATAAGCCAAAGTGTATAATTTTAATTGAAATATATGATTTGTAGGAAGGAAGTGTAGAGAGTTCATCCCAGTCAAGCCGTCTTGGGCTGACCTTGAGTAAAACATCATCATTCCTAAATATGGTGGTGAGTTTGAAAAAAGGGAATCTTCTCGTTTCAAGTACGGATATAGCGAGAAGAAGAGTGGAGGAATATGTATCTCCGGAGAAATTAAAGGCCTCCAATTTCCAGGCAATGCACCTCCAGATTAGAAGTGCATTGCTTGCAATGTTAGAAATTAACTAATGATGATATTAGTCTAAGGGAGAGTTACTTTTCTTGAATGAGGTCACACAAATATTTCTGTCTTTTATACTCTTTTCTTTAAAGAAAATTAATACATGTTTTCATTCATTTACTCCACATTGCATTGTACAAATTCAACAAGCAAATATTGTTGTCTTTAACTTAAAATTCTCTCACGTCTTAACTAACAATCTAGAAGAGAATTTCAGTCTCTTGAGAACAACCACCAACAACCACCACACCAGGTTCTATCTTCTTCATCTTCTTCTTTATTCTCTCCATTCATTTTTACTTGAAAAATAAAAACTAATTTTTTACTTTTTTTTGGTGCATTTGTTTTAGTGCATTTTTGCCTAGCACTGCGCAATCTTGTGCAATACTTGATCAAATATATTGATCACGTTTGTTTTAATTTTTGTTGGGCTTATAATACTACAAGAAATATAAATAATATTATTAGCCAAAGTGTATATTTTAATTGCCTTTTATGATTTGTAGGAAGGAAGTGCAGAGAGTTCATCCCAGTCAAGCCGTCTTGGGCTGACCCTGAGTAAAACCTCCATCATTCCTAAATATAGTGATGAGTTTGAAAAAGGTAAGCGTCCCATTTAAGGTAAGGATATGCCGAGAAGAAGAGTGGAGGAATATGTATCTCCGGAGAAATTAAAGGCTTCCAATTTCCGGCAATGCACCTCCAGATCAGAAGTGCATTGCTGAGAATGTTAGAAATTACTTAATGATTATATTAGTCAAAGGGAGAGTAACTTTTTCTTGAATGAGGCCACACAAATATTTCGTTCTTTTATACTCTTTCATTAAAGAAAATTAATACGCGTTATCATTCATTTACTCCACATTGCATCGTACAAATTCAATAAACCAATATTGTTGTCTTTGACTTAAAAATCTCTCACATTCTAACTAACAATCTAGAAGAAGATTTCACTCTCTTCATGCTCTGAGAACAATTCGTCATCTTTTTCTTTCTCGTGTCCATTCATTTTTACTTGAAAAAAAAACTCATTTTTTTACTTGTTTTCGTGCATTTGTTTTAGCGCGCGTCGCCATTTTTGGCTAACACTGTGCAATATTGTGCAATATTTGCAAACGACATTCGAAAAATAAAAAAAATAATGTCTTTTCCCAACCATACATTCTTATTATTCTTTTTTTTCCCTTTATACTTTAACACTTGCAAAAGTTAATGGTCCGCGTTCAATGCTACACCTGATAAAAGATATCGATCACGTTTGTTTTAATTTTTGTCAGGCTTATAATAGTTCAAGAAATAAAAACAAGATTATAAGCCAAAGTGTATAATTTTAATTGAAATATATGATTTGTAGGAAGGAAGTGTAGAGAGTTCATCCCAGTCAAGCCGTCTTGGGCTGACCTTGAGTAAAACATCATCATTCCTAAATATGGTGGTGAGTTTGAAAAAAGGGAATCTTCTCGTTTCAAGTACGGATATAGCGAGAAGAAGAGTGGAGGAATATGTATCTCCGGAGAAATTAAAGGCCTCCAATTTCCAGGCAATGCACCTCCAGATTAGAAGTGCATTGCTTGCAATGTTAGAAATTAACTAATGATGATATTAGTCTAAGGGAGAGTTACTTTTCTTGAATGAGGTCACACAAATATTTCTGTCTTTTATACTCTTTTCTTTAAAGAAAATTAATACATGTTTTCATTCATTTACTCCACATTGCATTGTACAAATTCAACAAGCAAATATTGTTGTCTTTAACTTAAAATTCTCTCACGTCTTAACTAACAATCTAGAAGAGAATTTCAGTCTCTTGAGAACAACCACCAACAACCACCACACCAGGTTCTATCTTCTTCATCTTCTTCTTTATTCTCTCCATTCATTTTTACTTGAAAAATAAAAACTAATTTTTTACTTTTTTTTGGTGCATTTGTTTTAGTGCATTTTTGCCTAGCACTGCGCAATCTTGTGCAATACTTGATCAAATATATTGATCACGTTTGTTTTAATTTTTGTTGGGCTTATAATACTACAAGAAATATAAATAATATTATTAGCCAAAGTGTATATTTTAATTGCCTTTTATGATTTGTAGGAAGGAAGTGCAGAGAGTTCATCCCAGTCAAGCCGTCTTGGGCTGACCCTGAGTAAAACCTCCATCATTCCTAAATATAGTGATGAGTTTGAAAAAGGTAAGCGTCCCATTTAAGGTAAGGATATGCCGAGAAGAAGAGTGGAGGAATATGTATCTCCGGAGAAATTAAAGGCTTCCAATTTCCGGCAATGCACCTCCAGATCAGAGGTGCATTGCTGAGAATGTTAGAAATTACTTAATGATTATATTAGTCAAAGGGAGAGTAACTTTTTCTTGAATGAGGCCACACAAATATTTCGTTCTTTTATACTCTTTCATTAAAGAAAATTAATACGCGTTATCATTCATTTACTCCACATTGCATCGTACAAATTCAATAAACCAATATTGTTGTCTTTGACTTAAAAATCTCTCACATTCTAACTAACAATCTAGAAGAAGATTTCACTCTCTTCATGCTCTGAGAACAATTCGTCATCTTTTTCTTTCTCGTGTCCATTCATTTTTACTTGAAAAAAAAACTCATTTTTTTACTTGTTTTCGTGCATTTGTTTTAGCGCGCGTCGCCATTTTTGGCTAACACTGTGCAATATTGTGCAATATTTGCAAACGACATTCGAAAAATAAAAAAAATAATGTCTTTTCCCAACCATACATTATTATTATTCTTTTTTTTCCCTTTATACTTTAACACTTGCAAAAGTTAATGGTCCGCGTTCAATGCTACACCTGATAAAAGATATCGATCACGTTTGTTTTAATTTTTGTCAGGCTTATAATAGTTCAAGAAATAAAAACAAGATTATAAGCCAAAGTGTATAATTTTAATTGAAATATATGATTTGTAGGAAGGAAGTGTAGAGAGTTCATCCCAGTCAAGCCGTCTTGGGCTGACCTTGAGTAAAACATCATCATTCCTAAATATGGTGGTGAGTTTGAAAAAAGGGAATCTTCTCGTTTCAAGTACGGATATAGCGAGAAGAAGAGTGGAGGAATATGTATCTCCGGAGAAATTAAAGGCCTCCAATTTCCAGGCAATGCACCTCCAGATTAGAAGTGCATTGCTTGCAATGTTAGAAATTAACTAATGATGATATTAGTCTAAGGGAGAGTTACTTTTCTTGAATGAGGTCACACAAATATTTCTGTCTTTTATACTCTTTTCTTTAAAGAAAATTAATACATGTTTTCATTCATTTACTCCACATTGCATTGTACAAATTCAACAAGCAAATATTGTTGTCTTTAACTTAAAATTCTCTCACGTCTTAACTAACAATCTAGAAGAGAATTTCAGTCTCTTGAGAACAACCACCAACAACCACCACACCAGGTTCTATCTTCTTCATCTTCTTCTTTATTCTCTCCATTCATTTTTACTTGAAAAATAAAAACTAATTTTTTACTTTTTTTTGGTGCATTTGTTTTAGTGCATTTTTGCCTAGCACTGCGCAATCTTGTGCAATACTTGATCAAATATATTGATCACGTTTGTTTTAATTTTTGTTGGGCTTATAATACTACAAGAAATATAAATAATATTATTAGCCAAAGTGTATATTTTAATTGCCTTTTATGATTTGTAGGAAGGAAGTGCAGAGAGTTCATCCCAGTCAAGCCGTCTTGGGCTGACCCTGAGTAAAACCTCCATCATTCCTAAATATAGTGATGAGTTTGAAAAAGGTAAGCGTCCCATTTAAGGTAAGGATATGCCGAGAAGAAGAGTGGAGGAATATGTATCTCCGGAGAAATTAAAGGCTTCCAATTTCCGGCAATGCACCTCCAGATCAGAGGTGCATTGCTGAGAATGTTAGAAATTACTTAATGATTATATTAGTCAAAGGGAGAGTAACTTTTTCTTGAATGAGGCCACACAAATATTTCGTTCTTTTATACTCTTTCATTAAAGAAAATTAATACGCGTTATCATTCATTTACTCCACATTGCATCGTACAAATTCAATAAACCAATATTGTTGTCTTTGACTTAAAAATCTCTCACATTCTAACTAACAATCTAGAAGAAGATTTCACTCTCTTCATGCTCTGAGAACAATTCGTCATCTTTTTCTTTCTCGTGTCCATTCATTTTTACTTGAAAAAAAAACTCATTTTTTTACTTGTTTTCGTGCATTTGTTTTAGCGCGCGTCGCCATTTTTGGCTAACACTGTGCAATATTGTGCAATATTTGCAAACGACATTCGAAAAATAAAAAAAATAATGTCTTTTCCCAATCATACATTCCTATTATTCCTTTTTTTCCCTTTATACTTTAACACTTGCAAAAGTTAATGGTCCGCGTTCAATGCTACACCTGATAAAAGATATCGATCACGTTTGTTTTAATTTTTGTCAGGCTTATAATAGTACAAGAAATAAAAACAAGATTATAAGCCAAAGTGTATAATTTTAATTGAAATTTATGATTTGTAGGAAGGAAGTGTAGAGAGTTCATCCCAGTCAAGCCGTCTTGGGCTGACCTTGAATAAAACATCATCATTCCTAAATATGGTGGTGAGTTTGAAAAAAGGGAATCTTCTCGTTTCAAGTACGGATATGCCGAGAAGAAGAGTGGAGGAATATGTATCTCCGGAGAAATTACAGGCCTCCAATTTCCAGGCAATGCACCTCCAGATTAGAAGTGCATTGCTTGCAATGTTAGAAATTAACTAATGATGATATTAGTCTAAGGGAGAGTTACTTTTTCTTGAATGAGGTCACACAAATATTTCTGTCTTTTATACTCTTTCTTTAAAGAAAATTAATACATGTTATCATTCATTTACTCCACATTGCATTGTACAAATTCAACAAGCAAATATTGTTGTCTTTAACTTAAAATTCTCTCACGTCCTAACTAACAATCTAGAAGAGAATTTCAGTCTCTTGAGAACAACCACCAACAACCACCACACCAGGTTCTATCTTCTTCATCTTCTTCTTTATTCTCTCCATTCATTTTTACTTGAAAAATAAAAACTAATTTTTTACTTTTTTTTGGTGCATTTGTTTTAGTGCATTTTTGCCTAGCACTGCGCAATCTTGTGCAATACTTGATCAAATATATCGATCACGTTTGTTTTAATTTTTGTTGGGCTTATAATAGTACAAGAAATATAAATAATATTATTAGCCAAAGTGTATATTTTAATTGCCTTTTATGATTTGTAGGAAGGAAGTGCAGAGAGTTCATCCCAGTCAAGCCTTCTTGGGCTGACCCTGATTAAAACCTCCATCATTCCTAAATATAGTGATGAGTTTGGAAAAGGTAAGCGTCCCATTTAAGGTAAGGATATGCCGAGAAGAAGAGTGGAGGAATATGTATCTCCGGAGAAATTAAAGGCTTCCAATTTCCGGCAATGCACCAACAGATCAGAGGTGCATTGCTGAGAATGTTAGAAATTACTTAATGATTATATTAGTCAAAGGGAGAGTAACTTTTTCTTGAATGAGGCCACACAAATATTTCGTTCTTTTATACTCTTTCATTAAAGAAAATTAATACGCGTTATCATTCATTTACTCCACATTGCATCGTACAAATTCAATAAACCAATATTGTTGTCTTTGACTTAAAAATCTCTCACATTCTAACTAACAATCTAGAAGAAGATTTCACTCTCTTCATGCTCTGAGAACAATTCGTCATCTTCTTCTTTCTCGTGACCATTCATTTTTACTTGAAAAAAAAAATCATTTTTTTACTTGTTTTCGTGCATTTGTTTTAGCGCGCGTCGCCATTTTTGGCTAACACTGTGCAATATTGTGCAATATTTGCAAACGACATTCAAAAAATAAAAAAAATAATGTCTTTTCCCAATCATACATTCCTATTATTCCTTTTTTTCCCTTTATACTTTAACACTTGCAAAAGTTAATGGTCCGCGTTCAATGCTACACCTGATAAAAGATATCGATCACGTTTGTTTTAATTTTTGTCAGGCTTATAATAGTACAAGAAATAAAAACAAGATTATAAGCCAAAGTGTATAATTTTAATTGAAATTTATGATTTGTAGGAAGGAAGTGTAGAGAGTTCATCCCAGTCAAGCCGTCTTGGGCTGACCTTGAGTAAAACATCATCATTCCTAAATATGGTGGTGAGTTTGAAAAAAGGGAATCTTCTCGTTTCAAGTACGGATATGCCGAGAAGAAGAGTGGAGGAATATGTATCTCCGGAGAAATTACAGGCCTCCAATTTCCAGGCAATGCACCTCCAGATTAGAAGTGCATTGCTTGCAATGTTAGAAATTAACTAATGATGATATTAGTCTAAGGGAGAGTTACTTTTTCTTGAATGAGGTCACACAAATATTTCTGTCTTTTATACTCTTTCTTTAAAGAAAATTAATACATGTTATCATTCATTTACTCCACATTGCATTGTACAAATTCAACAAGCAAATATTGTTGTCTTTAACTTAAAATTCTCTCACGTCCTAACTAACAATCTAGAAGAGAATTTCAGTCTCTTGAGAACAACCACCAACAACCACCACACCAGGTTCTATCTTCTTCATCTTCTTCTTTATTCTCTCCATTCATTTTTACTTGAAAAATAAAAACTAATTTTTGACTTTTTTTTGGTGCATTTGTTTTAGTGCAGTTTTGCCTCGCACTGCGCAATCTTGTGCAATACTTGATCCAATACATCGATCACGTTTGTTTTAATTTTTGTCGGGCTTATAATAGTACAAGAAATATAAATAATATTATTAGCCAAAGTGTATATTTTAATTGCCTTTTATGATTTGTAGGAAGGAAGTGCAGAGAGTTCATCCCAGTCAAGCCGTCTTGGGCTGACCCTGAGTAAAACCTCCATCATTCCTAAATATAGTGATGAGTTTGAAAAAGGTAAGCGTCCCATTTAAGGTAAGGATATGCCGAGAAGAAGAGTGGAGGAATATGTATCTCCGGAGAAATTAAAGGCTCCCAATTTCCCGGCAATGCATCTCCAGATCAGAGGTGCATTGCTGAGAATGTTAGAAATTAATTAATGATTATATTAGTCAAAGGGAGAGTAACTTTTTCTTGAATGAGGCCACACAAATATTTCGTTCTTTTATACTCTTTCATTAAAGAAAATTAATACGCGTTATCATTCATTTACTCCACATTGCATCGTACAAATTCAATAAACCAATATTGTTGTCTTTGACTTAAAAATCTCTCACATTCTAACTAACAATCTAGAAGAAGATTTCACTCTCTTCATGCTCTGAGAACAATTCGTCATCTTCTTCTTTCTCGTGTCCATTCATTTTTACTTGAAAAAAAAAACTCATTTTTTTACTTGTTTTCGTGCATTTGTTTTAGCGCGCGTCGCCACTTTTGGCTAACACTGTGCAATATAGTGCAATATTTGCAAACGACATTCGAAAAATATAAAAAATAATGTCTTTTCCCAACCATACATTCCTATTATTCCTTTTTTTCCCTTTATACTTTAACACTTGCAAAAGTTAATGGTCCGCGTTCAATGTTACACCTGATAACAGATATCGATCACGTTTGTTTTAATTTTTGTCAGGCTTATAATAGTACAAGAAATAAAAACAAGATTATAAGCCAAAGTGTATAATTTTAATTGAAATTTATGATTTGTAGGAAGGAAGTGTAGAGAGTTCATCCCAGTCAAGCCGTCTTGGGCTGACCTTGAGTAAAACATCATCATTCCTAAATATGGTGGTGAGTTTGAAAAAAGGGAATCTTCTCGTTTCAAGTACGGATTTGCCGAGAAGAAGAGTGGAGGAATATGTATCTCCGTCGAAATTAAAGGCCTCCAATTTCCAGGCAATGCACCTCCAGATTAGAAGTGCATTGCTTGCAATGTTAGAAATTAACTAATGATGATATTAGTCTAAGGGAGAGTTACTTTTTCTTGAATGAGGTCACAGAAAAGTCAAATCGTGAAGGAAGTCTACCCTAAAAAAAACAAGGGCAAGCCTCCCTATAAAAAGAGCCACTTGGAGAGAGAAAAGAGGTTTGGTTCGGAGTCCGCGAGTCCAGTTCCCGTACAGACTTAGTAAAATTCTCTCTAGAAGATCAGTCCTTCAGCATTATCCAATCTCTCGTTCCTCGCCACAGCTATGGTCACTTGACGTCCAAAAGTCTGCCGGAGATTCATCATTCTACCGTTCCAGCCAGTATGTCGTAGTAGTATAGCAGTATCATCGCCCGGAGTGGCAAAACAATCGTTATTTTGCTTTCTAGTTTAATCTTTACCTGTTTTCGTCGTTGGATTTGTCGCAACATTTATCCTTATTGCCTTTTGAAGTACTTGGTGAAGATCCAAACGTTTCTATTTCGTATGTCGCTTTGGTTTGAGTTTGCTTCATTCTGCCTAGGAAAGTTAGATCTAGTCGTTGTTTTTAATTTCTAAGTGCTTATCTGGAGTTGTTGATCTGAGGTTGTAGTTATGTTTCAGTCTAATTTTCATGCATGAGTCTTTCGTTCTGCATTATAATCACCACCTTGCATGTTAGTCAGTAGAGGTAAACTGCAGTTTCGCCGTTCATTTTAAGTTTGAGCATTTTAATCAATGGATCTTGAGTTTGAAGTTATGAATCTGCGTTTAGTTATGGTGTTTGTGTTCATATGATTTCTGTTAATACTTGGTGAAGAAGAAAACGTCAAAATCAACTTTAGTTTGGACCACTTTACTTTTAAGTTACTTTTGCTTTTGTTCCCTACTTTTCAGTTGTACCTTCCAGATTTGTCAGAAAACCAACCAGCCACCAGATATACCTTGTTGTCTAAATTTCCCCTTTTAGTAACTGTCTACTTTTCGTATACCTCTGAGACAATTTGTCCCCTATTTTCTCGAACACAATCACATGCTTGTTATTTTCACGCCTACTAGTCAGTAGAGTACCACTTTTATTTCTTGCCTAGGTAAAATCTCAACCCAAGAGTGGTAGCTAACCAAAAACACCCAGGAATGTCGCCGCAGTATCCGAATGTGTCCATCCTTGTGGGATTCGACACTTACCTCCATTATACTAATCTGTAGAAGTGGGTTGAGGAATAATTGTTTGATACCAGGTTCCGATTATCATGCCAACGACTCAGCTGGGTCGAGAATCTCATCCTGATTAGTTGGATACACTCTTGCAGTTACATACGTTGACCGAGAAAAAACCTGCACTTTCAAAATGGCGTCGTTGCCGGGGATGGATGGCGTTCATACTTGTTATTGTGTGTGATCTTTTTGGTGTACATACTGTTTATAATTTTCCTTTTCTTTTTATTTTCAGTTTATGATAAGTGGCTCGGCTCCTGGCCAGTGGAGACCAAGGATACTTCCTCGAGGAACGATACTCGTTACCACTCGTTCTGGCCTGTCGACAGCACTGTCCGACCTAGGCACGAGCAGCGACGAGGAGAAAGAAGATCTAGAGTACCAACTCCCGAAGCTTCCACTCCAACCAGTAAGAACGCTAGTGAGAATGGGTGACCAAGGTGAGGACGATCCCGAGCTCGCAACACTTACTGCACATGCTGACGGAGATCCCCCACAAGCCATAGTGGTCACCCCAGGCCAAACCTCATGTGATGTGAAACCCCACGTTATTGCAATCCTACCGACGTACTGTGGGAAGAGTTACGAGGGACCCTACGAATTCTTAAATGAGTTCTGCAAAATCTGTAAGACGCAGAGGCGGCCAGCAGGAGCAAGCGAGGATGATTACAGACTGAAAGCCCTACCTTTTGTCCTAAAGGGAGAGGCCAACACCTGGTTCATGCGCCTGCCAGCCGACTCCATCAATACATGGGCCGATTTCAAGTCAGTTTTCCTAGCTAAGTTCTTCCCGTCTTCAAAGACAAGTGCACTGAAGAGGAAAATATCGTGCATAAGGCAAGAATACAATGAAACCCTGAGCGAGTACTGGGAGAAGTACATGAGTCTTCTGGAGTCATGCCCCAACCATCGCATGAAGGAGATAGAGGTGCACCGCACCTTCTATGAGGGGATGAACAAGGAAACAAAGGATCTGGCGAATTCATCATCCGGAGGCGATTTCACACAGTTGAGAGTCAGTGAAGCCAAGAAGGTGTTACGCAAACCGTTGAATGCGAAGAAGACGTACGACAATGCAAGGGATGGGTACAGCAGAGAAAGGGTAGCAAGTGCTTCGGCTACTGACCAGGAGGAAAGGATGGATTTGAAGATGGAGGAATTAAAGAAGGAGTTGCTGACTGCAATTAAGTAGAACACTCCACCACCTTCTCCGACCGGAAGTAAAGAGGCCCCAGAACTACCATATGATCAGCCGGACAACTCGCCAGATGTGGAGCAAGCAAATGCCGCAAGATACTACAATTCCAACGACAATTGGATTCCGGGAAGGCAGAGGGATGCACCGTGGAGGGACCACCAAAACTTCCGATGGGAGATGGAAATCAGAACCAAAATCAGGCTCAAAATCAACCCAACCCCCACCCGAACCAAAATTCCAACCGTGGCCCAACGAACCCTGACAGTCTAACTAGGTAGGAACAAACCATCCTCAGAACCAAAACTCTCAAAACCAGAACCCGAACCCTGCCTATATGCCACCCCATCAGCGAAACAACCAGAACCAAAACCAGAACCAATTTAGCCCAGGGCCTCAACATAACAACCACAACCAAAGCCAAAATCAGTACCAGCACAACCACGACCAGTACAACCCTCCTACCCAGTATAACCAGTACCCACAAAACCAAAACCAGCAAAATTTCTCGGGCTATCAATCAAACCCACCACCCCAGCATTACCAGCACCAGGGCTCGAACCAATTCCATCACCCAAACAGGTCGATGAGGTCTATAGAGGACATGATGGGAGAGATGCTTGCTTCGCAACAGAGCATTAAAGGCGACTTGCAGTCCAGTAATGAAACAATGCAAGGGATGCAAAGTGCCCAGAAGGAGCATAGGGCAAATATGGATATGATGAATAGGCAGTTGGCCCAGCTCGCTAACTCGGTGGGCGAAATGAAAGGGAACTCAGGGAAACTCCCGTCTACAGTCCATGTACCTGAAAAGGCAAATGTGAGTAAGATTACACTACGGTCCGGAACAGCCTATAATGGACCTCAACTCAAGAACCCTATTGGGGAATCTAGTAGAGCAAGGGTGCTGAGCAACACCGTCTCAGCGGAAGAGCTCAAGAGGCCTCTGCCTCAGATGGAGGATCCATTTTTTCTGAACGAGAAGCCTACTGAGGAAGGAAAGGAGAGAGAAACACAACCTGGAAACGAGCAACCTGAAGGAGCAATACCCACATCGGGACCTCAAACCCAGGAGGCACCAAAGGAAAGTCCACCAAGGCTAACTGAAGAGGCTAAAGGAGAAAAGTCGTTTCCATATCAGTTTGTTACGAAGCGGAAGAAAGAAAACCCTGTGGATTTCATGTCGATCTTCGGAAAGCTGGATGTCACCATACCATTCCTCCAATCCATGAGACTGCCCCCTCTAGGGAAGTTTATAAAGGAGTTCATAGCCAGAAAGACCCAGGAGGATGGAAAAATCATGGGGGAAGGATAACGTCAGCTATTATACAGGAGAAACTACCACCCAAGAGAGCCGACCCAGGTATGTTTACTTTGCCCATAACAATTGGAGATGTAAAAATCGAGCATGCAATGTGTGATTTAGGAGCATCTATCAATGTTATGCCGTTATCCATTTATAATCGGTTGAAGGGGGTAAAATTGTCAAATACTAGGGTGTTGATCCAACTGGCTGATAGGTCATGTATAAATCCGGAGGGTGTGTTAGAAAATGTGTTGGTCAGGATACAAGACTTTACTTATCCTACTGATTTTTATGTAATTAAAATGAGTAAA
The DNA here is from genome assembly GCF_029641045.1 of Salvia hispanica. Classification (NCBI taxonomy): domain Eukaryota; kingdom Viridiplantae; phylum Streptophyta; class Magnoliopsida; order Lamiales; family Lamiaceae; genus Salvia; species Salvia hispanica. The sequence continues at coordinate 49,272,174 of NC_142692.1, read as the reverse complement.
CCAGAAGCTAGGGAGTCTAGCGGGATATTGTTAGGAAGACCATTTTTAAGAACGGCTAAGACAATTGTGGATATGACCGAGGGGACAATTTGCATTGACTTTAATGGTGAGAAATTTGTTTTTGACATCAAAGAAGCCATGAAAAAACCAATAGATTCTGAAAATCTATGTTATGTTGATGTAATTGACCCCTTAGTCCAAGAATTTCTTGAGACCGAATTATTGCAGGAAAAACTCCTAGCCTTGGATGTGTATGCCCAAGCTGATGTGGAAGCAGCTGCATGGTGTGATCTGATCAGTAGCCGAGGGTTAACTGACGAGGAGATCGAAGGGGCAATAACGGAATTCTGTCAGAAGTCGGAACTAGCGGAATCCGTAGGGGTTTTGCTACCGGCCAGTATGGAGGAAAAATCAGATGGTGAACAAGAGCGAGAGGAGGATTCTAAAAAGAACCCTCTACCTACGGACACACTACCCCCACAAGTGGAGTTGAAAAAGTTGCCAGCGAACCTTAAGTATGCCTACCTCGGGGAGGAAGACTCGTTCCCTGTAATCATCAATAGCGGGCTGACTGAAGAGCAAGAGGCAAGACTACTAACTGTGCTGAGCAAAAACAAGAAGGCTATTGGATGGAGCCTTACGGACCTGGTGGGGATAAGCTTGGACGTCTGCATGCACCACATTAGGCTGGAGGAGGGAGCCAAGGTACATAGAGATTTGCAAAGAAAGGTGAACCCAAACATGCGGGAAGAGATACTGAAGGAAATCTTGAAGTTACTCTCACTGGGCATTATATACTCGGTGCCCGATAGTGAATGGGTCAGCCCAATCCATATGGTCCCCAAGAAGTCAGGGATCCAGGTGGTTAAGAATGAGAGGAATGAGCTAGTGCCCACCAGACTAACCACTGGATGGCGAATGTGTATAGATTACCGAAAGCTAAACACTGCAACCAGGAAGGACCATTTCCCCCTGCCATTCATCGATCAAATGCTGGAGCGACTGGCTGGGAGGAAGTACTTCTGCTTTTTGGATGGGTACAGTGGTTACTTTCAAATCTACGTGAACCTGGAGGACCAGGATAAGACCACGTTCACTTGTCGGTTTGGAACCTGTGCGTATAGGCGTATGCCATTTGGTTTATGCAACGCCCCCGGTACTTTTCAACGGTGCATGGTGAGCATATTCTCGGATTTGATTGACGATTGTATAGAGATCTTTATGGATGATTTCACTATCTACGGAGACTCTTTCGACTCGTGCTTGCAACATTTGGATGTGGTGCTAGAAAGATGCCAAACGAAGAACCTGGTTTTAAATTTTGAGAAATAGCACTTTATGGTTACAGAAGGAATTGTCTTAGGACACGTGGTGTCTGAAAAGGGAATCCAGGTGGATCAAGCTAAGGTGGATGTCAGAAAGGAATAAGAGGTTTTCTGGGCCACGCTGGATTTTATCGAAGATTTATCAAGGATTTCGCCAAGATTGCCCAACCCCTTACCAAACTCCTCAAGAACGAGGTGGAGTTCGTTTTCGACGAGCATTGCAAGGCTGCTTTCAACCTCCTTAACGAAAAATTGATCTCTGCACCGATTATTCAAGCTCCTAACTGGGATCACCCCTTCGAGGAGATGTGCGATGCTAGTGACTATGCAGTGGGGGCCGTACTGGGTCAGAACGATGGGAAGAGGTATGTGATATTCTATGCATCTAAGACCTTGAATCAAGCCCAACGGAATTATGACACCACCGAGAAGGATATGTTGGTTGTTGTCTATTCGTTCGAAAAGTTCAGGCAGTACCTACTAGGATCCAGAGTCATCGTCTATACTGATCATGCGGCCATTAAGTATCTCATTGTGAAGAAGGAGTCAAAACCCCGACAGATCAGATGGGTGCTGCTTTTACAAGAATTTGATTGGGAAGTAGAAGACAAAAAGGGGGTTGAAAACAAAGTAGCGGACCACTTGAGCAGAATAATACAAGAAGGGAACAGTGAGGATGTGAGAGATCGATTCCCGGAAGAGCATTTATGTGAAGTAATTTTCTCCGCAAGGAAGATCGACTGGGAAGAAGTAATGAGGCTTACTAGGCAGGACGCAACAACCAAGGGCAAGGAGAAAGTAGGACAGGAACCCTGGTATGCGGACTTGGCCAACTACCTAGTAACGGGAGAGCTACCAATGGTGTCAAACGTGACAAAGGCTCAGAGGATGAAGATCAAGAGCGAAGGAAAGTATTATTTCTGGGACGACCCATACTTGTGGAAGGCAGGAACCGACCAAGTCATAAGGAGATGTGTTCCTGACAGGGAGCAACGGGATGTACTAACGCACTGCCACTCCTTGGCATGTGGAGGACATTTCGGACCAAGGAAGACTGCCAGAAAGGTGCTGGATAGCGGATTCTACTGGCCGACTCTGAACAAAGATGCGTACGAGTTCAGCAAAGGTTGTGACCGTTGCCAATTGACCGGTGGGATCTCCGCAAGGGATGAAATGCCGCAAGTTCCAGTAATTATTTGTGAGGTGTTCGACATCTGAGGCATGGACTTCATGGGTCCTTTCCCCTCATCTTATGGGAACTCCTACATCATGGTGGCAGTTGACTATGTATCAAAGTGGATAGAAGCCAAAGCCACGAGCATTTGTGAATCTAAAGAAGTCACCAAGTTCCTCAAGAGTCATATATTCAGCCGATTTGGGATACTAAGGGCAATCATCTCCGATCAAGGGACTCACTTCTGCAACCGAACGGTCGAAGCATTGATAAAGAGGTACGGGGTTCATCACCGCCTATCTAGTCCTTACCATCCTCAAGCCAACGGGCAAGCGGAGATCTCAAACAGAGAAATAAAGAGCATCTTAGAGAAGACAGTCAACCCCTCCAGAAAAGATTGGAGCAAAAGGTTGGAGGATGGTCTGTGGGCATATCGAACAGCCTACAAAACTCCTATCGGGATGTCCCCATATCGCATCGTCTTTGGGAAGATGTGCCACTTGCCAGTAGGAATTGAGCACCGAGCGTACTGGGCAGTTCAGCAGCTTAACGTGGATGCTAAGGCTTGTGAAGAGGAAAGGAAGCTGCAGCTATAAGAGCTGGAAGAACTCAGATTGGAGTCGTTTGATTCAGCCATGTAGTACAAGGAGGAAACAAACATGTGGCACGACAAAAATCTGAGAACCAAGAATCTCCAAGTTGGTAAGAAAGTACTACTCTTCCAGACGAGATTGAAGCTAATGCCTTGGAAACTCAAGTCAAAATGGGCAGGACCTTACATTATCACAGCACTACGTGCTAATGGAGCGGTCGAGATTTCAGGGAGTATCCCTAACTCTGAACCTTTTGTCGTTAATGGGCATAGATTAAAAATATATAGGGAAAATGAAGAGATGTGTGTAGTGGAAGAAATTACACTACACTTTAATAGCGTCTAAATGACCAGTAGAAAAGGGGTTTTGGAGATTCACCTGGTCAACGTAATATGATTTGTGCTTATTGACCGGGTAAGACTTTAAATACCCTTAGTAATGATGTAAATATTGTGAATATTTAGTAATTTAACTTAGTTAAGTAGGAAAAATACCAAGAGTATTTTCGGATCTTAAATATTAATTTGGAGTCCGTACTAACCACGAGGATACCACTTGGGTGAAACTCTGAATTATATTTAAGAGTCATTTATTTGCTCTATTTCTATTTTTAGCTAGTTGAGAGGGAGGTATAGAGTGAAATTTGAATTTTGGTGCGTGTTGCAGCTTTGCAGGCGGATGCAGAGACTGGGAGGGCGTGTGGAGCAGAGACGTGACAGGGGACGTCCAATCAGCTGCGAGAACGCCCAACCACCTCCCACCCAAAGCGTCGCAACCTGGCAACCGCCTACAACCGGTCAAAACCCTCAACTACCCACCCCACTATAAAATACCCCCCACCGCCTACTCCCCTTCACTTTACAAACCCTTACTTGCATTCTCTCACCCACAACCACCACCCCACTAAGAAAACCACCGTGAATCACTATCGGAAAAAGAGAACCACCACCGATACAGACCATGGCGAAGAGTAAAGCAACCAACAACCCAGCATCCAACACCGGCGAAGACCTCCCAGAAGCCCGAGCGACAGCCGAATCATGGCCACCAAGTCCACAACGATCACAGCCAACGCCGACGACACAAATTCCGGCAATGGTTCCTTTAGACGCACTGGCAGCGTATCTAAGGCAACAAGACCCGAACAAAGATTGGACAGCGACCCTGGCCGGATTTAGCCTGACCGGAGGAATGCCGGCGACACCAAACCCTACCCCAACTGCGACCACAGTAAACCCACCCACCACCACCCCAAAAAAACTCAAATCCGACATCCGAAAAGACCTCCCCAACAGTAAATGCACAATCAGAACCCCCTCACTTTGCTCCCATACACCAATAAACAGAGCCGCTCGACGTTAGCCCTCTTTCCGCCTATCAAGATCCCAACTAGGGAGAAACAGAGGAAAAGGAGAGCGGAGGGGGAGTAAGCGAGGGCGAGAAGGGTGAAGCAGAGGAGATAATGGCCAATGAAGCCACAGCCGATGAAGCAAAGAAGGGGGAGATAGATCTGAACGAAATGGCCAAAAGGCAAGGTTTAATGACGGATGATGAGTTCCAAGCGGTTTTGAGCAAGGGAGATAGGATCTTGGTAAACCCTGAAGGGGTGGCTGAGGTACTGGACCCCACATCCCAGGCAGTAGGAAGGGGGAAACAACCATGGAAGCAGATAAGTCAGAGGGGGTAGTCCACCAATCCGTGGAGGAGATGACAGAAGAACAACCGGAGAAAGCTGAAAAACTTGAAGAGGAGAGGCAGGAACAAGAAACACAACCAGAGGAAGCCTCAATAGCTACTAAACCGAAGCCAGTAAAGAGGAGGCTAGTGTTGAAGAATGACCCCAAGACAGGAGCAAACACAGCAGCAGATGCAGTGGAAGTCTCAAGCGAACACGAGAAGACTACTCCTACAAAACCTGGGGAGCAGCTCTCGAAAACTAGCCAGGAGGACACACATATGGCAACAAGGACAGTTTCATCAACGCCGACTGACCAGAAGGGAGAAGGTGACAAGGTGCCTGAGGGTCTGGACTTCGCATCATAGTCAGTAGGTCGGGAGGAGGCGGCAAGAAGTGATACTAGTACCCGTGTGGTGACCGAGCCTACCACCCAGGAGGACGTTTCAACACAAGCCGACGAAGAAGCAGAGACAATGGAAATCGAAGAAGCCAAGAAAGGGGAAAGCCCCTACCAAGAAGAAACAAGCCGTAAAGAAACAGCGCACTGCCAATGCCAGCATAGTGATCAGAGAGCCGGAGGAAAGAAGGAAGTTAAGTGACAGGGACTTCCAGCGAAGAGTCTGACTCAGAGAGTGATATCTCTCGAGAGGGGGAAGAGTACCATGAGCAGCAGCTCCCCGACAACCACCAAGAACTAGTCCACCCTCCGGTAGAGAGGATCGTGTACCGACGGTGGAAGGTAGAGCTCACCGATGAGCTTATGGAAGACATGAAGCACTACAACACCAAAAAGCTTCAAGACGCATTTGACGACAAGGAAGATAGCAGCAAGCAAGTCAAATGCGGAAAGGTACTCCACATACCCTCTTTGGATGAGTTATTTGTTCGTGATTCCTTCCTGGCCAGTATGGAAGCATTGGGTTTTGAGTGGCTGTTAGAGAATAGGGACCCAGAGATATCTGTGAGATTAGCGAAGGAATTCTTCACCACGTTTAGGTTGATGAAGTGTCAATTTCTTTCAGGATATTCGGTGGAGAGCTGTCCATGAGTCTGATCGAGTGGACCGTGCGACTGGGAATGTGTAGCCTGAAGGAGGCTATAGGACCAGAATGGAGAAGCCGAGGGAGGGGGGTACCGAGGAGACACATAGACTTTGAGTCCCAGGAAGCCTGGGAGGAGCTAACCCACCCCGATGCTGGTCGGTTCGCCTCCACTACATCCAGATCCACCCATTTCAACAATTCCATGCTCAGACTAGTGCAACTCTACTTGGGCTACAACTTACTGGGACAGAGTAACTCGGCTGCCAGAACATCTATGACTGAATTGTACATGGTGTGGTGCGCTAATCGCGGTAGGAGGCTGCATTTGGGATTCTGGACAGCCTACCAATGCCACCTGATAGCAACCCACCCAGCTAGGAACTTGTCCCTCTGCCACATACTAGGAGCCTTCGTGCACAACAACATCATCATAACAGAGGCAGATGACCTATCTCCGATGTACATGGTCGACGCTCCTGGCCTGTTCGATATACCCTTCTTCGTCCGCACAAACTTGGTATACTACAGAGAAGGAGTGCCCCAATTCTACCCGATGGGAGAAGCCCCGCCCCTGGTGGAAGGGCACAACAGGTCCAAGAGGGGCAAGCTGGGCAGATTGAACAAGCACAAAGGCGGAGACAAGAAAATCTGGAGAGGGCAGTCACTGAGCTAGCGGAGGAGAATAGACAATCACGGGCAGAGATGGCAAAGCTGATAACCCTGATGGAGAGCATCCTTAAGGAATTGGCAAGAGGAAAAGAAAGCACTGGAGCTGGAACAAGTGGACATGGAGGACAGAACGAGGAAACTACCGAACCTGAGGAAGAAGAAGGTGATGAACAAGAGGAGGCAGATGACAACCAACCGGAATCCATTGAAGAGGAACCAAAGGAACCACCTGCACAGACCCCTGCGCCAAGGAGGAGCAGGAAGAACGTCTGATCGACCCCCCCCCCCCCAAACTGACCAGTTAGTTTTCTTTTTAATTTTTAGTTTCCTTTTATTTCTATTTTCTTACTTTTGTTAAATAGGTAGAATTATGTGCATTAAATGTGAGCAAACCCCATTCATAACACTTAGCCTATTCAATAGTCTAAGTGTGAGAAGTAAAGGGTTTGCTACTTCGGTGCATGTGTTTTGTTATGTTTTTTGTGTTCTGTCATAAGCATGTTAACTCACACTTAGCCTACTGCGTAGACTAAGTGTGAGGAGTTTATATGTTTATATATCATGTTTTGTAAATATTCTGCTCTGTTTTGTAAATCTATGTATATATCTGAAACTCTCCCACTTAGCCTAATGCATAGTCTAAGTGTGAGAAGTTTTTATATATAGTATGTGTTTGTTATAACTGTGTGTCTGTCATACTAGCCATTCCCATTTTTAACTTCACAGCCCGTATCTGGGGCAGACACTTATGAAGAGAGAGGGGGGAACAAATGGCAGTATGACATGTATATGTGTGTTATTTGAGTCAGTGCATGTTAGTTTTTTTTTAGGGTTTGTTTAGGTCTAGGAATTATGTGTTATGTGTTTTTTTAATGAATGGGCTTAAAACTCAACTGCCTCGAACTGGCAGTGAGGGGAATTGAGGGAGATAAGGCATGCCGGAAAACAGAAACCACCCCCTCCAGTAACCCCTAGTCAGTATAGATGATGCGAGTATGAAGGAAAAACTCATCCCTTAGGTCAGACACGAAAGCCCTCTTAAAAGGTGAGTTAGAAGCCCCAAAGTGGAACTGCTTTCCACTAAACACGGAAAAAAAAGAAGAGTGGCTACCACATGATGTCTAGAGCGAGGTGACCGCGTGTAGAAAACCCTGAAGGTAGTAGGAAACCCCTCCCCCCCCCAAAAAAAAAAAAAAAAAAAAAACCTACCCTTAGAACCCCATTTTCTAACCTAATCTGTACCCCGAAATAACCCATCAGCCACTGGAACTATGTGTGTGCAAGGCATAAGACAAAAAGGCAACTGCCCAGGAGGACATACAAAAGGGACCAGCTGAAGAAAAGAAGAGCAAGAGAGAAGGAGAAAATCGATCTGAAAAAATTCCAGATCCAAAATAATATAATAGAAGAAGGTATAAGGGTGACAAAGCCACAGAAAAGAAAATCGAAGAAAATGGTCGCAGATACTTGACCACAAAAAGAGAAAGGAGGAAGAAAGAATAAGGGTGGCGAAGCCACAAGGAAGCTACTGACTAGTTGGAAGCCAATGTCAGAAATTGTCCAGCCGAAGAAGAAGCCCTAGCCAGAAGCCCGAATGCACACAGTTCTCCCTCGTCAAATAAGTAGTTAGTTTTTGAACCTTAGAGCCTTAGGAACAACTACCCCAAACATTACAAACCAATAGCCCCATTACAAGCCTTAAAGACCTTCAGGAGCTGCACGTGAGATCTGAGTCCGAAACATCTGTGGTTTAGCGTTGAGAGAAAATAGTCCTAACATCCCTTGTGAGGAATGAGTGACTGAGTGAACCTAGTGTTTGGCCTAGTATTGGGTGATCCTGACAAGCAGATATACTGACTGGGGAGGAAAAGGGGGGCGGCGGAAGTTCAAGGCTGCCTAAGGCCGGATTGCACCTGATCTCGAGGGGAGGGATGATTGAAAATATAGCTTGTTCTATGTGTTTAAGTTAATTGTATGTGTTATGTGTATGTGTTGTTGTTTATTTTCTTTTCCTTTGCGTCAGAGTCTTGAGTCTAGTTAGGTAGAGTCGGTCATGAGGAGTAACCAGGCTCGAATGCGACTTATTTCTTTTTGTTTGTCTTCACGCTTGAGGACAAGCATGTGGTAAGTGTGAGCAGTTTGATAAGTCGTATTCTAAGCCTTGGTTACTGATCAGTATGTCGTGAAATACATGTATTATCTGCAAAAAACAGTTGCTTAAGTGTGCAAGATTAAAGGATCCAAGTCAGTAGGAGACGATTCAGGTGACGCAAGTGAAAAGAGCGCTAGAAGGGTGCAGTACTGACCAGGATGCATGCCAGAGAAAAGGCTCGAGATGGAGAAGAAGGATAGCTGTGATGATCATTAACAAGGGCAGAAAAGTCAAATCGTGAAGGAAGTCTACCCTAAAAAAAACAAGGGCAAGCCTCCCTATAAAAAGAGCCACTTGGAGAGAGAAAAGAGGTTTGGTTCGGAGTCCGCGAGTCCAGTTCCCGTACAGACTTAGTAAAATTCTCTCTAGAAGATCAGTCCTTCGCATTATCCAATCTCTCGTTCCTCGCCACAGCTATGGTCACTTGACGTCCAAAAGTCTGCCGGAGATTCATCATTCTACCGTTCCAGCCAGTTTGCCGTAGTAGTATAGCAGTATCATCGCCCAGAGTGGCAAAACAATCGTTATTTTGCTTTCTAGTTTAATCTTTACTTGTTTTCGTCGTTGGATTTGTCGCAAACATTTATCCTTGTTGCCTTTTGAAGTACTTGGTGAAGATCCAAACGTTTAAGTTATGAAGTTTCTATTTCGTATGTCGCTTTGGTTTGAGTTTGCTTCATTCTGCCTAGGAAAGTTAGATCTAGTCGTTGTTTTTAATTTCTAAGTGTTTTCTTATCTGGAGTTGTTGATCTGAGGTTGTAGTTATGTTTCAGTCTAATTTTCATGCATGAGTCTTTCGTTCTGCATTATAATCACCACCTTGCATGTTAGTCAGTAGAGGTAAACTGCAGTTTCGCCGTTCATTTTAAGTTTGAGCATTTTAATCAATGGATCTTGAGTTTGAAGTTATGAATCTGCGTTTAGTTATGGTGTTTGTGTTCATATGATTTCTGTTAATACTTGGTGAAGAAGAAAACGTCAAAATCAACTTTAGTTTGGACCACTTTACTTTTAAGTTACTTTTGCTTTTGTTCCCTACTTTTCAGTTGTACCTTCCAGACCTGTCAGAAAACCAACCAGTCACCAGATATACCTTGTTGTCTAAATTTCCCCTTTTAGTAACTGTCTACTTTTCGTATACCTTTGAGACACTTTGTCCCCTATTTTCACGAACATAACCACATGCCTGTTATTTTCACGCCTACTAGTCAGTAGAGTACCACCTTTATTTCTCGCCTAGGTAAAATCTCAACCCAAGCGTGGTAGCTAACCAAAAACACCCAGGAATGTCACCGCATTATTTGAACGTGTCCATCCTTGTGGGATTCGACCCTTACCTCCATTATACTAATCAGTAGAAGTGGGTTGAGGAATATTATTTGATACCAAGTTCCGGTTATCGTGCCAACGACTCAACTGGGTCGGGAATCTCATCCTGATCAGTTGGATACACTCTTGCAGTTACATACGTTGACCGAGAGAAAACCTGCACTTTCACCAGGCAATGCACCTCCAGATTAGAAGTGCATTGCTTGCAATGTTAGAAATTAACTAATGATGATATTAGTCAAAGGGAGAGTTACTTTTTCTTGAATGAGGTCACACAAATATTTATGTCTTTGATACTCTTTCTTTAAAGAAAATTAATACATGTTATCATTCATTTACTCTACATTGTATTGTACAAATTCAACAAGCAAATATTGTTGTCTTTAACTTAAAATTCTCTCACGTCCTAACTAACAATCTAGAAGAGAATTTCAGTCTCTTCATGCTCTGAGAACAACCACCAACAACCACCAAGTTCTATCTTCTTCATCTTCTTCTTTATTCTGTCCATTCATTTTTACTTGAAAAAAAAAACTAATTTTTTACTTTTTTTGGTGCATTTGTTTTAGTGCATTTTTGGCTCGCACTGCGCAATCTTGTGCAATACTTGATCAAATATATCGATCACGTTTGTTTTAATTTTTGTCGGGCTACTAATAGTACAAGAAATATAAACAATATTATTAGCCAAAGTGTATAATTTTAATTGCCTTTTATGATTTGTAGGAAGGAAGTGCAGAGAGTTCATGCCAGTCAAGCCGTCTTGGGCTGACCCTGAGTAAAACCTCCATCATTCCTAAATATAGTATGAGTTTGAAAAAGGTAAGCGTCCCATTTAAGGTAAGGATATGCCGAGAAGAAGAGTGGAGGAATATGTATCTCCGGAGAAATTAAAGGCTTCCAATTTCCTGGTGAGACTTCCGCCTCAGCCAACTTTTACTTACCGCCATGGGAGTGAGAGTTATACAAATAGCTAAGTTTGGTAGGACAAATTGGCCCAAGGATCCAAGGTATCCACTTATGAAATCAGTTACTCCCTCCGTCCCAAAGTATTAGACCAACTTTCCTTTTTGGGATGTCCCAACATATTAGACTCATTTCCTTTTTTAGCAAAAAGCATCTATCTTATTTTATTCTCCACCTACTTTTTTCTCTCTTCTCTCCCCTACTTTTTCCCTCTCTAATACTTTACTCTCTCCACTTTAACTATTTAAATATCAATTCCTTAAATCATGTTCCCAAAAGAAGTGAGTCTAATACTCCGGGACGGAGGGAGTACTATTCTCTGTGCTGATTTGTATACATTTTGAAGGGTGGACGAGTCATACGCTACTCGACCACACTCCTTGAATTTGTTTCTATTTTCTTTGTTAGAATTAAAACAAACATGTGTAGGATAATTGTGAAATTTTTCTCCTCGTCATAAGATTAACCGAAATAATAAATTATTCTAATAGTATTACATTTTCTAAATTAGTTGGTGTACAATAATTTGTCCTTTTGGCAATGATATTTGCATACCATAAATAAAAAAGTATTTATGAGCCGACATTGGTTTCCATTTCCAATTTGAAAGGTGATTGACCAATACAAAAAATGAGAATCAAATCAACCATCCCTTTCTTGTGACTCTTTCTCTTGATTTCTTTATTTGGATGAAACTACAATAAATCGACACTACTATTATTATATACACACATGTGCGTGTTTGTGTGTGTGAATTATCACGGTCTAGTCGACACCGCCCCCGTCTTCGGTGAGCGACGGCGATCGGTGTTGGTGTCCAGCCTCATCGTGAATCTGAGACGAAGCTTGGTTGTGGCCGTTCAGCCAGCGGGCAGTACGCCGCCGTGTCCGTCATTAATTCATTATAAACACGCATTGAATATATTTCTTTTTCTCCCCTTGATTTAAATCAAATTTAATTTTTCTATGATGGACTCCATGTCTCCACATGTTTAATTTTAGTTTGAGAGAGAGAATAGTAACGGAAGTATCGAATTTATAGCAATATATAGTACTATATTTAATTTTTTTGTAAATAAAATAGATTTAATGATTTAGTAGTTAAATATCTTAATAAGAAGTTGTTAATTTAGTCAAAACATATTAAATTGGCATCGACCGTTAACTTTTAACTGTTCTATCCAAAATGGATTATATCCGTACAGTTTCATATGTTCAAGATGCAATAATTCAAAATATAATATTCTGCACTAAATTCGTAAAGTCGTCGTATGTTTAGGACCACAAATGACACATAGTCTTGATTTTGAGTTATAACACGGTAAGAACATTTATTATAGCAATGCAAATATTTTATACAATGTTTTAAATATTTATGAGTATTTCCAAACGAGAGATTTCGGAAAAAGGGTTTGATTTCGCCAACCTTTCGAAATTAGGGATTAAATTCGTTGACCTTTCAAAATATGGGATCGGGGCATGCGAATTTTTCGGAATGAGGGATTTTTTGCATTTTTCTCTTTATTCACTTATTTTTTCTTATTATTACTTATTAATTGACTAAACCACCCTTAATTTGCCCCCAATCCTAAAAATACAATCATGATAATCCGTGACTCGCCTCCAATCTCCTCCTCCTCCCCTTCTCCTTCGCGGCTTTGCCGCCTCCACCCTCCTCCGTATTTTTGAATAAATCATCTCCTATATCAATCCTCTACTATATGAAATGAACACTCCTCTTCATTTCACACACATTCTCTTGCAGTCTTGCATAAAATTTGTGTAGGTTTTTCGCTGTATAATTCTCTGTATTGCAGAATCCCAAGAAGCCTTATGAAGCTTGTACATAAGATCCTTTGCTTTATCAACAGTGGCCATTTTCATCTCTAAATTCACCTAATATTTTATTTCTAATATATCTTTCATGAGAAAATAACTCAAAAGATGGCTCAAGCAAACGTTGTATCTACATCAGTACCTCAACATAGTTTGTGAACCCAAGAAGTTTTGCTTTCTCTAATTGTGAATTGTCAAATCCATTTTGCAAGACTCAAACCTTTTGAGATTAAAACAGAACAACTGGGAATTGAGTAAGGGGAAGAGATGCAGTGAAGGGGAGGGCCGAGGAGGAGGGTGGAGAAGGCAGAAATTCAATGACATCGCGACTTTTTTTCTAAGTTCGGTAGGGATGTCAATCCAACTCAAAACATGTCAGTCGGCCCGAATAATCCGGTAAAATTACTGTGTTATGGCTGTAATTTTGTAACCCGAATACAAAACGGACTAAACAGGTTGGCCCAAATGGGTTGGCTGGTTAAACAGGTTTACCCGATTGTGGGTCGACCCGGTAGATTGCAACTTTTAATTAAAATGTTTTAGGAGTTTTTCGTATTTTTGAATTTCATGTGGCACTAACATTATGCTTATTTAATTTTCATTCTACACTTTTCTGCTCAATCTTACAATATCAACTTTCAAATTCCACCTCTACTCATTATTATTCTATCGTCTCATCATCTGACACTGTTGTCTTACCACCACTAAAGTTGATCAAGTCTGCTTTATTAATAGCATCTTAATCCATTCAAAATTTCTCCAACTTCTGTTTCACTAGCTCCTGCAACCTTGAATATTGTAACACTACCAGACAACTTTGACAATTGTGCTTTCTCCTTATCAAACTTTGCACTAATCTTCTCAACGAACTGCTCACACCTCTCTTCTATCAACTTGTTGTTTCCATCCCATGTAGAATTAAAATTCCGTCAAGAGATCCTGTGACCTTTTCAGCGAAACCAAGCATGTCAATTTCAACTTCCTCTAGACTCATTCCTTGTTCTTCACTAATGACCTCCGCTCCAGTTAGAATGGAAAGATCTTCTAAATTTACTCTTTTGGCCCTTGGGGTTTTCTTTTGTCTCAATAATTACATTGCGACCCTTTGGCCCCATTCTCACTTTTACAAAATTGGAAAGTTCATTAACCCCGACAAGCATTGTTGCCCGAGCTCCATCACCGAAACAAACATTCCCAAACATGAACCCCATTAGGTGGTTTCCCCCTTCAGCCTCGTTGTACTCCTCATCGTCATAGACGGCAACACCCTTGTCTTCTACAGCGTCGTCAAATTTTAAGGAAGGAGGCAAAACTTTTCTCATCAATCTAGGAAGCATATAGAATATATCCTCGTCGTATACAGGCGTATCATACACCGTCATCGAAAAATTTGTAATTACTATTCTTCGACCTTTCATCTGCATCAGAAGATGTAAAGGCGTTGCTGAATAATGGATCGTCCATCCAACGACGCTCTGACGCATTAGACCTCATCGGGTTGGATTCCCCAGACGCTCATCGAGCCGCGCAGATACGCTTGGATTTTGCATTATTTTAAGGCCATTATTTGGTCCGTTTTTAATGTCAAAGTTGCATTACATGTCCATTATTTGCATATTTTATCTATTTTGGTATTTTGACATGTTTTGTGAGAAATGTGCATATTTGAGCCTAAAAAGAGAGTCATAACACGAAAGTTGAAAATCTGGAGTTTCAGGTAGTGTCTGGCAACCGCTGCAACACTTCCGGCGGCCTCCGGTGCTCAGCGTCTGACAAAGACACGCCCGGCGAAAAGTGCATGGCGACCGCCACAAGGAGTCAGAAGCTTCTGATTAACTCGCGGCGACCGCCGGCCAAAGTGCGGCGGTCCGCCACAAAAACGCGGTGCACGACAGCTGTGTTCGAACTCAATTTTTCGGCGATCCTGAAGTCCGATCAGGGATTTCTACATGTCATTCTCTTTGCCTTTGAAAGAGCTTCGTGTTGGTAATAAGATCATCTCAATTCGAGTTCTGTGGAGAAAGTTATGTCCGTTCTATCAAAGTCGTGCGAAACTGTCAAGTGCAGAATTAGGCGGAAATTCAAAGAAGGAAAGAAGACATTACCTTGTGAAGCCAAATCTTTTCCTTCTACTATGGGAAACGAAAATTACATTTTTCCTATTGCTTGGAGGAGACTTTTTACCAAATTTAAATCCCTCTCAAGCTTATATATACCTCATAATCTAATTCATAGAATTCACCCTTCCATAACCCTCAAAAGAGGAGCCTTCAAAGCTCCTCCTCCAACCCTAATTCTTCATCATCTTTTTGCCAATTACTTCCATAGCATAAATTTGAGAGTTCTTCATTGTGCAAGGGGTTGGAGAAAGAAGCAAGAGATCATCAAAGAGCTACAAGGATTCAACCTTTGGGTTTTATTTTCTTTAGCACTTATGTTTATTTTGTCTTCGCTTTAATCTATGTTTTTAGCTTATTCAATTATGTCTAACTAAATTCATAGGATTCTTTGGATGTGTTAGTAACTTTTATTGGTTTATACAATTCCTTTTTCTATTTAATATTCGTTTTGTTTTTACTTTGTTTCTTCCCTAAGTTATTCTTGACACTTCACGTTTGAGTGATACATTCTGTACTGATCTAATATAACTTGCTTCATAACTGTGAGAGAGTTCTAGTGAGTTAGGTCCACTTAGTAGACACTACAATTAGCTTCCTTTAAAACGGCATTGTTAATTGAGAGTGAGGACGTTTTAAGGGTCTAAGGAGCTTTTCGGAGTTACGTGTTAGGATTGACAACCCTAATGTTAGTAATCAACGTTAGCATCGCATGAGCATAAGCTAGGTGACTCGTCATTTCAAAGTATAAACTGTGCTAGGGTGTTGTAGTTGGAATTTGTATAACCATAATTGTGAACGCATATCCCTAGAATTCTCTTATCTCTCATACTTTATCTTTGTGATTTAATTGCATTTAGTTGTTTTCTTGTTTTTAATTGTTTTTACTTTCAAAAATTCAAAATTCTCTTGTTTCTCTAGATAGTATTTGACGCTTAGTACATAATAGTCAGTTACAATTATATTCCCCGTGATCGATATCCCGATAATGACCTTTAGCTATACTATTCCAACTCTGTATACTTGCAGGTATTAAAAGTGCTAAAAAATAGTGCATCACGCGCCAATCGTAGCTGTAGGTCTCGAACCTGTTGTCGCAAATCACTGTTCTTGATGTATCGCTAGAGGTCTCGAACCTATTGTCTCGGATCATCGTTCTCGATGCCGCTTAGATCACGCTTTCGTGCAACGTCTTCTTTTGGGAGATCTCCACGTCCCCCACTACGACCGCCGCCACGAGCATTGCCACGTCTGCAGCCATGTCTACGTTCAGCCATTGATAATCAACGTTGTTGTTAAGGACCTAAATCCCTAACGATCCTGTAAAATAGAAAATAACAAATACAGATAAATCCGACTCCCGTGAGGGTCGGCGGGGATAAAGATCTGGGCAGCTATGCGCGGGTTCCAACCTATCAGGCGACGACAACAGATCAGATGTACGTTCAAGATGTGCGCGGAGACATTCCGTCGGGCAGCACGTAGCATAGGGAATTAAGGATTCAAAGCATTACGCAAGGACTTGGCCAAAATAATATATTCATTTATTGAATGAATCTGATGACAATTGCCCTATTTATAGACTAAGGAAAATAAAATACCTAACTTATTGAATAAGAAAACAAAGATATGGAAAGATATGGTGTATAAAGGAGAGCCAAACAATTGGAAGATCATAAGAGATATGAACTTTTTATATTCATCTGTTTAACTGTATTCATATTTTCTCTTTTTCTCTCGTGCCATGCAGAAGGTGAGTAAGAATGAAGGCGACGTCACCGCCAAATTCTACTATGCGAAGCACAAAATAGTGTGGGAGGTGCTTGATGGTGCTATCAAAAGCAAGGTTGAAATGTCGTGGTCTGACATCGCAGCCGTACAGATCTCCCTACACGAAGGTCTCCCCGGCACCCTCGAAATCGAGGTTTTCATCTCTCTCTTTTAACCCTTTTTATTATTTCCTTTCTACTTTGTGCAAGAGAATAAGATGAAACTGGTTATTTTTGTGAAGCTGAACCAGCCCCCGATGTTCTTCCACGAAATCAACCCTCAGCCAAGAAAGCACACCCTTTGGCAGAAGTCCGAGGATTTCACAGGAGGCCAAGCTCCCAATTGGAGGTATGTTCATTACAAGTGCAATACAAGTGCATAAAATGTTCACGGTTAGTAGTTTTGCAATTAGAATTGGTTACCAAAGGAATACGATCCTTATTGCAGAACTACATACAATGAACATTTTATTTAATGTAATGAACTGCCCTCTCATAATGAATATTATGAATAAAGTGTTCATTATACATGTTTATTACAAGTGCATATAAAATGTTCGTTAGAAGTGCATAAAACGTGCATGGTTAGTAGTTCTAACACAATGCTCTCGCTTTCTCAGGATACACTCTCTGATGTTCTCACCAGGTGTGCTGGACAAACACTGCGAGAAGCTTCTGCAATCCGATGTGCGCCTGTGTGCATTGGCCAAGACGCCATTCCCAAGCCACACCTCTCCATTTTTCAGTCCGGACATGTTCGTGCCCTTCTCGCTCGACTTCAACAGCTACCCGTATCCTCCACTGCCAACAATGGACACGGGGACATCGTCTTGGGCTGGCTATCAGCCAAATGGAGGGATGATTGATTTTGGGGTGGCTGCAGCACCCTCCAACAACACCAACTACCAGCAGGCCTATGGATTGGGGTTGGGATTGGATGCACAACCTCAATACAACGTCAATGCACAGCCTCAGTACAATGTGAATGCACTAGGATTTGATCCCAGCATGAGTGCTCATTGGATGATGCCCTCTCAACCTCAGCTCTACCCTGACCCGAGCCTCAACATGATGGATGATCAAACTCTCCTGATGGGGCAGCACCATTTCGCTGATAACTCTCTGCCTCCCTTTCCCGGTGAAACTTCCGCCTCCCCCAATTTTTACATACCGCCATGGGAGTGAGAGTGATACAAATAGCTGCGTTTGGTAGGAATATTGTATGTGTTGATTTGTATACACTTTGTGTTAGGGAGATTCAATATACAGAACAGAAAAACGGATAATCTATCTGGAAGTCGTGATAAATCACTTTCAGATCAAATCAATTTCGGTGGTTCTACCAAACTATTTGATCGGATAAAATTCAGAGAAATCAGAAATATCATATGTATATTCGAGATTGATTATTGAACCAGAAGAATCGATCAGATTTTGAAGAAGACGAACCAATGCAGCTGCTGATGAAACAGTGCATCCGTTGGGAAAATAACCGAAAATAACTAATTTTCAAAAGGTTTCCGGAATTGCATATTCGACCTTTGACTTTCAGAAATTTCTTACATTTTCGACCCCAGCCAGGGGCTCTGCCCCTTGGACCCAGCTACCCGGGGGCGCTGCCCCCGGAACAGGGTTCATCTGTTAAGGGGCTTCGCCCCTAACATCGTAATGAATTCAAATAAGCATGCACCCCGCACCTCCATACTTAAATGATGTATTGTTATAATAATACTGATCAATCAAGTTAATCTAATTACACCAAAATATCCAACTCTTTGGAGGGTGGGACAAGGCCCCTCTGATTATTTGGTCACGGATGGACGAGTCACATGCTACTCAATCATACTCTTTGAATTTGTTTCTATTTTCTTTGTTAGAATCAAAACAAACATGTCTAGGATAATAGTGAAATTTTCTCTACACCATAAATAGGAAATAGTGAAATAATTAAATATTCTAATAGAAAGGAAACATGTTTTAAGGAGGTTGGCCTTTGTGTTTATCTAGCTAGTCGTTAAGATATTATGTGTCCAATTTCCTTGTCACACTTCCATCAACCATGAAATTGGCATACTTATAATTGGATTTCAGTCGAACTCCTTTCATACAATATATCTATTAATAATTTTATCTCTTTGGCAATGATATTTGCATACCGTGAATAATAAAGTATTCATGAGAATCAAATCATCCATCTCTTACACAATCATATAAAAGTAATGATTGATCATTCTCTCATTACAAGCATCAGTCATAGTCAAAGATGACCACATGTCACTTTCAATTCATATATATTGCGCATGCAATTGGAAACTCTTTCTAACAATGTCTGCACGTGCTTCATTTTTATATGATTTATGATTTATATTCACACAATCCAATTAAAATTAAGTTATGTGCATATATTTCATACCCCTAATCAGTGAAGATAGTTGTTCTTAATTCTATTTGATATATATAATATTAGTGCACGACCGGTATTAAGATAATGCATGTAATCAATTACATATCAGATCGTTAGATTCCATTGTTTTCTCTTTTTTTCATGATATTATTAATAATATATTTTTTTTTGGATATAACTCGTGAAGACACAAAATCTTAGACACCTTGTATGCACTTGTAATTAACAATTGATTTTTTGTAAAAAGAAATGGGTACAGTTTTATTAGGTAATACAGGAAATTTGGGTAGTTTTTATTTTGCACGACTTTTAAATTTGATCATCAAATACATGGACTTCTAATTCTCTTAGTTTGAAAATATAGCATAGTCACAATCAGGGACGGATCTAATGTGCAAGGTGGAGGGGCAAATGCCCTCCCTCAAAATTTCATGTCTGTGTATAAATT
Source organism: Salvia hispanica (assembly GCF_029641045.1). Lineage (NCBI taxonomy): Eukaryota > Viridiplantae > Streptophyta > Magnoliopsida > Lamiales > Lamiaceae > Salvia > Salvia hispanica. Next base: position 49,252,671 of record NC_142692.1, on the reverse strand, counting down.
CTATTGTAAAAAAAATTAATAATAGTTTCTTCTTTAAATGCTCCTCCAACAAATTGTTTTTAATTTCGTTTGGTAAACGGAATTGGAATTCAAATTCAATGGGATTGAATTGGACTAATTCAATTCCAAATCCTAGTTTGGTAAAATGAAGTAAATATATGGAATTGAATTTGAAGAATTTGTGCACACACTATATACAAAATACACTCACACGCACACTTTACACAAAATACACATACTATATACAAACACGCAAAACACACACTTCACACACTATACACGAAATACACATACTGCACACACTATACATGAAATACACACACTACACACATAATACACTAAATACTCACGTTGCACAAAATGTACACACACTATACACGAAATACACATACTGCACACACTATACACGAAATACACACACTACACACATAATACACTAAATACTCACATTGCACAAAATATACGCGTACTATACACAAAATACACATTGTGCATGCACTATTCAAAAAACACACTCCACACATTGCACACACATTGAAATTTTAGGTCTCTGGACTTAAATATAAAGCCTTGTGTTATTTTTTCCCTTTCTAACCCCTAAACCCTAAAAAAGCATAAATATAAGTGAGAATGAATTAGTGGAATGTGAGTTCCAATACTAAAAATAGTTAAAAGTAAATGTGACAAGTATTGGTGGAAGGACTAAAAAGAAAACTGATGGCAAGTAATGGTGAATGAATGAAGTAATTATAAATGATGCAATATTAAGTGTAATAACAAAAAAATAACACTAGTAACAACAATGCTGTATGGGTCCAAAAGTTTTATCACTAAAAAAACCTTTAATGAAAATTAATTGGAATTCGTATAAATTAAATTGACGACCACTTAATTTTCACTATCTATAATATTTATCTCAACTTAGCCTAATAAAAAATCGGCCAATAGCAATAATTAAAGAGAGAGAAATATATATCCCTAGTTTTTATGTTTTCATTACCACCAAAAAAATGTTGTTGGCTCATGATCTTAAGTTAAACAATGAGCCCATTGCTTTCTTTCCTCTCTACTCTTGCTGTTTCTCATCACAGCAGAACATGTTCATTCATCACACAAGAAAATCAACAAGATGCTAGCTAGTTAGAAATTAAATATGGGTGATAGTGATGAGAGTATTTTATGGAATGATAGTGAAGCCTATTTTCAAACTCATGATTTTCAAACTACAAATCATGATGGCTTCTCTAGTGAAGATTCCGGTGACTCGAAGAGGATTTCACTCTCTTCAGGCTCTGAGAACAACCACCAGGTTCTCTCTTCTTCATCATCTTCATTTTTGGTTCTATTCATTTTTAGTTGAAAAAAGAAACTCATTTTTTTACTTGTTTTGGTGGATTGGTTTTAGCTAGCGCGCCATTTTTATATCGCACACGCAATATTGTGCAATACTTACAAACTACATTCGAAAAATAAAAAAAATAAGATTATGTCCTTTCCCAACCATTCATTCCTTTTTTCCCTTTTTTCACTTTATACCTTAACACTTGCAAAAGTTAATCGTCATCTTCAATGCTACACCTGATAAATATATCGATCACGTTTGTTTTAATTTTTGTCGGGCTTATAATAGTACAAGAAATAAAAACAAGATTATTAGCCAAAGTGTATAATTTGTATTGCCTTTTATGATTTGTAGGAAGGAAGTGTAGAGAGTTCATCCCAGACAACCGGTCTGGGGCTGACCTGAGTAAAACTCCATCATTCATAAATCTGGTGATGAGTTTGAAAAAAGGAAAGCGTCCCATTACAGGTAAGGATATGCCGAGAAGAAGAGTGGAGGAATATGTATCTCCGGAGAAATTAAAGGCTTCTAATTTCCCGGCAATGCACCTCCAGATCAAGGTCACACAAATATTTTGTTCTTTTATAATCTTTCGTTAAAGAAAATTAATACGCGTTATCATTCATTTACTCCACATTGCAATGTACAAATTAAATAAATAAATATTGTTGTTTTTAACTTAAAAATCTCTCACATGCTAACTAACAATATAGAAGAAGATTTTACTCTCTTTAGGCTCTGACAACAACCACCAGTTTCTTTCTTCTTCATCTTATTCTTTCTTGGGTTCATTTATTTTTAGATGGAAAAAAAAGTCATTTTTTTACTTGTTTTTGTGCATTTGGTTTAGCTCGCGCTGCCATATTTGGCCCGCAGGCACAATATTGTGCAATACATGCAAACCGCAATCAAAAAATAAAAAAAATAATATTATGTCTTTTCCAAACCATACATTCCTTTTATTTTTTTCCCTTTTTAACTTTACACCTTAACACTTGCAATCGTCAATGGTCGCGTACGATGTTACACCTGATGAAATATATCGATCACGTGTGTTTTAATTTTGTCGGGCTTATAATAGTACAAAAAATAAAAACAAGATTGTTAGTCACTGTGTATAATTTTAATAGCCTTTTATGATTTGTAGGAAGAAAGTGCAAAAAGTTCATCCCAAGCAAGCCCTCTTGGGGTGACCCTAAGTAAAACTCCATCATCTTTAAATCTGGTGCAGATGAGTTTGAAAAAAGGGAAGCGTCCCCTTTCCGGTAAGGATATGCCGAGAAGAAGAGTGGAGGAATATGTATCTCCGGAAAAATTAATGGCTTCCAATTTCCCGGCAATGCATCTCCAGATCGTATGAATTCTCTGCAGTATTAGAAATTAATTAATGATGATATTAGTTAATGCTCATTCTGTCCAAAGAAAAAATACTAAATTTAGAAATTTACTTTCAATTTATTACTCACTTTTTATATTCATGTGTTTAACTTTATTCATATTTTTTTTCTCTTGTGCCATGCATAAGGTGACAAGAATGAAGGCGAAGTCACCGCCAAATTCTACTACGTGAAGCGCCAAATGGTGTGGGACGTGCTAGTTGGAGCTCCCAAGAGCAAGCTCGAAATGCCGTGGTCTGATATCACTGCCATAAGGGTTTCCCTAGCCGAAGGTCTCCCCAGCATCCTCAAAATCGAGGTTTTATTTTCTCTCTTTTACTCTTTTTATTAAAGCACACCCTTTGGCAGCAGTCCCCTGATTTCAGAGGAGGCCAAGCTCCCAATTGGAGGTATGTTCATTACACGTGCATAAAATGTTCATTATTAGTAGTTTTGCAATAAGAATAGATTATATCCTGAGAGAGATGTACATGATCGTATTTATTTGGTCCTGAGAGAGATGTACTTGATCTTATTGCAAAACTACAAACTATGAACATTTTATGCACTAGCAATCAGATGTGGTGTCTAGTGGGTCCCATTGAACCCCCAACTTTTGTATACATAAAGCAAATATGCATATGTTGGTGCAAGTGGTTGAGACTTCAGCCTTTCTATTATGGATGTCCAAGTTCAAATCCTGGGAGGGCCATAATTCATACTTTAATTTGAGAACACTATCCCTTGTTTACAAATAGACAAGCTATTAATTTTAAATTGTACACACTTTGCAATAATTTTATTTTATTAACACTTCACATTTTTCAACTACTTTTAACGACTATATGCATCTCTTGTTGGGGAAATTCAATATATAGAACACAAAAACGGATATCTGAAAGTCGTGATAAACACTTTCAGATCAACTCAATTTGGCGGTTCTACCAAACTATTCGATCGGATAAATTTCAGAAGATTATTTTGAACTTTTTCGAATACAATTGTTGAAGATGATCAGAACCATAAATAACAATCGGATCGGTTTATAAACATGAACAGCTCGACCCCAGCCAGGGGCTCTGCCCCTTGGACCCCGCCAGGGGCTGCCGCCCCTTGGACCCCGCTATCCGGGGGCGCTGCTCCCGGACCCCCGTTCATCTGTTCAGGGGCTTCGGTCCTAACATCATAATGAATTCAAATAAGTGTGCACTCCGCACCCTCCATACTTATATTGTAACAGCCCGCCCTCCTAGGGTACAATAAATGCGGCGGCTGCTACCCAAAACCGACTCCAACGAAATAAACATAGGCTAGGGTTTCATTTAAAGAGCATTGACCCAAAGAAATGAAAGAAATATCAGAGTAATAAATGCAACCACTTAACCTAGGAGATTGAAGGAAGAAAGATTTCATAAAAGGCGATCAAAATATCTTAAGAGTACGACATAGTATCCCAATCAGAATCACAAGAAAAGACTAAGGCCTCAAACCGAAGGCAAGATGCAAATATCCCAAAAAGAAAGAAAAGAAATAAAGTGTATCAAAACTTCAGCGGAAAACGGCCAAGAGAGAAGCATAGCTATGTGTGACGACACAACTACACTTAGAGTTCAACACATCCATATTAGTTAATTAAGCTGCTCAACACCCGCCACCACTCGTCTTCATTCAACCTGCACATAAGGAAAACACATGCAAGGCTGAGTATTTTGAAATACTCAGTGAGCTCGTTGCCAAAACATTTTATAAGTTATGCCACCCTTACCAAGTGAACTCGAGTTTTAAGCAGTTATAAAAGAATATCACGAGTATCACAAAATATAGTTTCATAGACTGGCCAGTCAAAATAACCTCCCATTTTCTCATCAAATTAACAATCATTCCATGGTGCGACGAAAGTGTGGCCACACTTTTCGCCCACGAGACCGGCCGACTAGCAAGGACGGCTCTCGATCCCATCGTGTACACAGCCTGGTAGGGCTTGCGGCCCATACTCAGACCCGAATTCGTATAAGTAGATCAGATATCACATTAAAACAAACATAGGTATGGCATAACAGTTAAACCACCCTTATAACACCAATCAACATTTTTGACAAAAATAAAAGAGATTTTAAGAGTAAAGCCCACCTCGATTGCTTAGTTTTCAAGTAGAATTGCTTTTCCTTTATCCGGCTTCGCAACCAAAGTTTCACCTTTTAATCACATAGGCACATATCACAAATTAGGTTCAATACTACTCTTACTCATGCATGTCTCATTACTTTTCCCTCTTCCCAACGATTTATCTTATCATTACTAATTAATCAAGATCATGTTTATCACACCATATTATTTAACTATCAAACACACGCTACACCACACCACACCACAACACACACACACACACGGCACACACACATACGCCACACACACACACTCGGCACACACACATACACATGTTCTCACATTCCTTTTCATCCCTCTTTCACTCAACTAAGATGCATGAGGGTTCAAGAAGACCGATTAATCGGTTGGAAGAAGAAAAGAAGAGGTAGAAGAAGAACAAACATAACTCTAAATCCAAAAAAATACCTCTTTAGCGAAAAACAATCGGTAGAAACAAGTATTAGCCTTGATTCTTCAAAGTTCTTGGATTAAACTTCAATTTCTTCTCAAAGGATGATGGATTAATGGAGTAATGTAGAAGAAAAAATTGAGAGAGAGTGTATGAGAATGAGGGGGCCGAAAATTTGGGGTCTAGGGTTGGGGTTCTCTCTTATTTATAGAGTCCAATGAGATCTTTAGGTAATTAGAATAGAATATTTGGTAAGATCTCATTCTCCCAATTAATTAAATAAATAAAATAACATTGTGAAGTAGGGAAGAAGAATTAACAAAAATAGAAGATGGCAAAATCTCCTAATTTTCGAAAATTAGGCTAGGTAATTAGCCATGGTTTTGTTTTTGGTATATTTTCCAAGTAGAATAAAATATCATGGAGCAAAATAAAAATAAGGAAAATCCTTCATGAAGCAAGGTAAGGGCGATTTCTAGCCTTTTAAATAAGGCATGGATTTTTGAATATTGACTTGAATAAAGTATGGCAAGATCTCTTGAAGTATAGAAAGATTTGGTAGAATAATTAAATTCTAGGTATGGAAGGAAATCAAGTAAGGAATAAATAAAATAGGTAAAATACCATTTCCTTCCCAACATAGTGATTTTCGAAAATCATTATTAAAACAAAGGGGGGCCGATTTTTCTCTCTCTTTAAAAGGAAATAATTGGCTCTTGGAATTAATTTGGATAAATATCCCAAGGATTAAATAAATTCCGGAAAAATAGAAGTTCTCTTCAAAAGGGTCTAGGGTTCGAAAATCACAAGAATTAGGGTGACAAGTATTTATGGAAATTTTCTCTAATATTCTCACTCACCCATAAACAATTAAATTGCCACATAGTCACATGCCACATCATTAAATCAAATAGTTTGACTTTTCAAACTTGCACACAAACCCTAACTCAATTCGACCATATCAATTCACGAAATAAAAGCATTCTCGATGCCACGTCATCAACAATAAATTCTAGGGCTCAAAATTTAGGGTTCTAAAATCCGGGATGTTACATATATGATGTATCGTTATGACAATACCGATCGATCAAGTTAATCCAATTACACTAAAATATCCAACATCTCTAGTTATTGTCATCACCCTTTTATTATTTATCATTCAATATAATTTATATGTGTCACAACTTCCTTACCGCTTATGCCACAACTATTTGCGGTGGAAAAAATATCGAAGAATATTATGCAACTATTAATAGTAATTTGGTCCTCAGAGTCGAAATCCTGGTTACGCCATTGCTTGCAACGAACATTGTAATGAACTGCCCTCTTGTAATGAATATTATGCATAAAATTATCATTATACATGTTTATTACAAGTGCAAAATATGTTTATTATGTTTGTGCTGGACACAATTCTCTCGCTTTCCCCCCCCCCCCCCCCGCTGTGCTGGACTACGAGAAGCTTCTGCAATTCGATCGGCGTCTGTGTGCATTGGCCAAGATGCCATTCCCAAGCCACGCCTCTCATATTTTCAATCCAGACATATTCGTGCCCTTCTCGCTCGACTTTAACAGCTATCCGTATCCTCCACTACCAACAATGGACGCAGGGACACCATCTTGGGCTGGTTATCATCCAAATGGAGGGATGATTGATTTTGGGTGGCTGCAGCACCCTCCAACAACACTAACTACCAAGAGGCCTATGGATTGGGGTTGGGGTCGGGGTTGGATGCACAACCTCAATTCAATGTCAATGCACTGGGATTTGATCCCAATATGAGTAGTCAGTGGATGATATTCCCTCAACATCAGCTCTACCATGACACGAGCCTCAAGATCAAACTCTGCTGATGGGGCACCACAATTTCGTTGATAACTCTCTGCCTCCGTTTCCCAGTGAGACTTCCGCCTCCGCCAACTTTTACATACCGCCATGGGAGTGAGAGTTATTCAAATAGCTATGTTTGGTAGGACAAACTGGCCCAAGGATCCAAGTTATTTACTTATGAACCCAATTACTATTCTCTGTGCTGATATGTATACATTTTGAAGGATGAACGAGTCATATGCTACTCGACCACACTCCTTGAATTTGTTTCTATTTTCTTTGTTAGCATCAAAACAAACATGTCTAGGATAATTGTAAAATTTTTCTCTTCATCATAAATAGGATTTAGTGAAATAATAAATTATTCTAATAGTATTACATTTTCTAAATTAGTTGGTGTTTAATAATTTACCCTTTTGGCAATGACATTTGCATAACATGAAAAAAAATAATCCCTCCGTCCCACAAAAGATGTCACACTTGTGGGACGGCACGGGATTTTAAGAGGTTTTATTTTGTGTGTTAAATGGAGAGAGAAAATATAATTTTTATATTTATGTGAGAGAGAACTTTTTTTCAAAAATGGAAATGTGACATCTTTTATGGGACAAACGAAAAAGGAAAGTGTGACATCTATTATGAAACTGGGGTAGTATTCATGAGGCGACATTGGTTTCCAATTTCAAAGGTGATTGACCAATGTAAAAAATGAGAATCAAATCAACCATCTCTTTCACAATCATTTAAAAGTAATGATTAATCATTCACTCATTACAAGCATCAGTCATAGTCAAAGAAAGTGACTCTTTCTCTTGATTTCTTTCTTTGGATGAAACTACAGTAAATCAACACTATTATTATTATATACACTTTTGAAGCTCGGTTGTGGCTGTTCAGCCAGCGTGCGGTACGCCATCGTGTCTGTCGTGCTTCAGTCGTGGGGTGCTTCCCATTCCCGCCATCAGTCCTGACTCCTCACCGGTTGTCTCGCCACAGCCACTGCTTTTCGAACAGCTGGCTCACATCTTGGTTCGGCAGTCCCCAAACTTCGATTGGAGGTCCGTTCTTAGCGACGGGAAGGCCCCAAACTTGCGTCGCTGACTTGAGGGAGGGTCATTAATTTTTCTATGATGGACTCCATGTCTCCCCACATGTTTAATTTTAGTTTGAGAGAGAGAATAGTAACGGAAGTATCGAATTTTGAGGAATATATAATACTCTATTTAAATTTTTGGTAAATAAAATATATTTAACTTTTTAGTAATTAAATATTTTTATAAAAAATTATTAATTTAGTCAAAACATATTAAATTTGCATTGACCGTTAGCTTTTAACGATTCTACCGAAAATAGACTATATTCGTACAGTTTTCATTTGTTCATGATGCAATAAGTCAAAATATAATGTTCTTGAATAAAATCAAAAAAATGTTATATGTTTAGGACCAAAAATGACCTGTAGTCTTTTGATTTTGAGATATACTAAAGTAAGAACATTTATTATAGCAATGTAAATATTTTATACAATGTTTAAAATTTTTATGAGTATTTCAAACACCTTTAATTAAACAATATGACCGTACACCTATAGATTTTGTGGAGTATTTTTTTTAATACTAGTAGTGCATTTGTTTTCTTGAAATAAAACAAATATGAAAAATATTAATAACAGATAAGAATATATAAAGTCGAATAAATACTTTTACAAATTGAACTCCCTCCGTCCTAATAAATATGCAACATTTCATTTCCGGCACGGGATTTTATTTTGTATTGTTTTGGGTATGAAATGTAATGGAAAGTGAGTTGAAAAAATTAGTGTAATGCTAATCATATTTTATATGTTAGTTTTATAATAAAACATGAATGAGTATACATTAGTGGAATATGAGTAGAGGTGCCCACGGTTCAGGAACCGGCGGTTACGGTTCAGAACCGCCGGTTCCGATTTTGGAAATTGTTGAACCGGAACCGAACCGTGAGGGTGTTTCATGGTTACGGTTTCAGTGTCGGTTTCGAAGCGGCGGTTTTTCGGCGGTTTTTCACGGTTTCGAACTGTCGATTTTTTGCGGTTCCGGCTTGATTTCGCGGTTTTCCGACGGTTTATCGCGGTTCCGGTTTGGAACCACTCAGAACCGACGGTTCCGGCACGGTTTCGGTTCAAAAAATTTTGAACCTAAACCAAACCACGTTCCAAAAATCGACGGTTTCGGTTCGGAACCATAACCAGCGGTTATGGTTTCGATTTTAACCGTCGGTTCGGTAAACCTTGGGCACGTCTAAATGTGAGTTACAATACCAAAAAAAGTAAAAAGCGGTGTTTTAAAAACTGGACTGGACCGACCGGTCAGACCGGTTCGACTGCGAACCGGTGCCTTGTCCGGTCCGGTTCGCACTAATGAACCAGTTGACATTTGGACCGTTTTGGACCGAGTAAAACGGTTAGTTCGACCGGAAACCGGGAATCAGTTGAATCGGTTTTCTCATTTACTTGTATTTTTCTCAAAAATATAAAATTGATCTTAACAAGAATTGAACCCTTTAACCTCTTTGTTATTAAAGCATGACCTCTACCACTCCACCACTGTCATACTTTTGACATAACATTAACTTTAATTATAGTTATACACTATAAAAACTCTGAAATTTGTTATCTATATTCAATATTATATTCTTATAACTAAATAACTAACAATTTATGCATATGACGTTATTGTGATTAAGAAAATCATTAATATATATATGTATTAACTTAAATACGTATAAATTTTAATGTTTTATAGTACTCCATATGTTTAATTGTATTTATCATTTATTATGTTGTAATGATATGTTATCATCCAATAAATTAACATTACATATAATTACATATAAATTTTAATATTTTATGTATAATAATATTATTTAATTTTATTTATCATCTGCTAGATTTGAATTATGTTTACCGTTTCTATGCTTTAATTATATTTTATTATTCATTAAATGAAACATAACCTTTTAATTATTTTTGTATAATACTCCCTCCGTCTCTAATTAATTGTCACTCTTTGACCGGGTACGGGTTTTAAGAAATATAAAGAAAAGTTGGTTGAAAAAGTTAGTGGAATGTGGGACTCATTTTTTATATTGGTTTTATAATAAAATGTAAGTGATGTGAGTTAGTGGAAGTGGGACCTACTTACCATTTATGGTAAAAATGAAGTGTGACAATAATTGAGGAACGGACCGAAGTGGAAAAGAGTGACAATTAATCGGGGACGAAGGGAGTAATGCATATTTGAGCATGACTAAATCTATTTTAATTAAATATACTATATATATATAATATGATTAAATTTTATGTGTGATGTGTGAATAATACAATATTTGATTATATATAAAACTTTAAGTTTTTTTTAGTATATAGGAGTATTTAATAATACTCCCTCCGTCCCGCTCCCGCTACAAGTGAGGCGCTCCGAATCGGACGTATTTTTGCAAAGAATGATAATAAATAGTTAGAGTAGAGATAAAGTAAAGTAAGTAAGAAAATAATGTATATACGACTCTCTTCTATATTATTCTCTCTCTTATTTTATTATCTCTCCAATTTAACTTATTATCTCTCCAATTTAACTATTATTATTATCTTCGCAAAATAACGGCAAAAAAGAAATGCCTCACTTGTAGTGGGACAGAGGGAGTATACAATATAACGGTTCGACCAGTGGTTCAATCGGTCGGACCAGTTGAACCGTGAACTAGTAGCCTTGCCGGTTCACTTGCCGGTCCGACTTTTAAAACATTGGTAAAAAGTAAATGTGATAAGTATTTAAGGGCGAACTAAAAAGAAAACTAGTGACAAGAAATGATGAATGGATGAAATAATTAAAATTGATGCAATATTAAGTGTGAATATAAATAATATTGGCAGGGATGTCAATCCAATCCGAAACCCGTGGGTCGGCCCGAATAACCCGGTAAAACTAGTTGGTTAGGGCTGTAATTTTGTAACCCGAATACAAAACAGGTTAGCCCGATCGAGTTGCGGGTCGACCCAATGGGTTGCAACTTTTGATTAAAAAATACTCTCTTCTTCGCCATTAGGAGTCTCATTTCTTGGAGACACGTGTTTTAAGAAATATTAAGAAAAGTGGGTGGAAAAAAGTTAGTGGAATAGGAGTCTCACTTATATATATTAGTTTTAAATGAAATGTGAGTGAAATAAGTTAGTAGAAGGTGGGACCCTATTACCATTTTATGGTAAAAGTGAACAGAGACTCCTATTCGCGGACTAAAATGAAAAAATAGGACTCCTATTTTTGTATTTTTGAATTTCATGTGGCACAATCATTATGCTTATTCAATCTTCATTCTACATTTTTCTACTCAGTCTCACAATATAAACTTTCAAATTCCCCTCATTATTCCATCATCTCATCATCTGACATTGTTGTCTTACTACCACTAAAGCCAATCAAGTTAGCTTTATTTACACAGCATCTTAACTCATTCAAAATTTCTTCAACTTCTGTTTCACTAGTTCCTCCAACCTTGAATGCTGTAACACTACCAGACAACTTTGACAATTGTGCTTTCTCCTTATGAAACATTGCACTAATCTTCTCAACGACAGTTCATAACTGCTCGCACCTCTCTTCTATCAACTTCTTGTTCCCATCCCCATGTAGAATTAAAATGCCGTCAAGAGATCCTGTGACCTTTTCAGCGAAACCAAGCATGTCAATTTCAACTTCCTCAAGAGTCACTCCTTGTTCTTCACTAATGACCTCCGCTCCAGTTAGAATGGAAAGATCTTCTAAATTTACTCTTTTGTTATCCCCAAAACCAAGAGCTAGATTTGCTCTAAGACTTTTGGCATTATCAGAAAATTCAATGCTTTTGGCTACTGTGACCAGTGGCGGACCCACTTTTGTGAACCCCCACCCATTTTCGATACTACTATAGTGTATAGTTTTCATACATTAGTTACCAAATGACTCGGTAGCGCAGTTGGTCTCTACTTGCATTATTAATCTTGGTGTCCTAGGTTCGAAATTTGCTGTTGCCGATTTAGTTGTTACTATTTGGATTTTCTCAACTATTCACTTAACTAGACAGCTAAATAAATTTAGTTGTCCCGTAACTAATCCATTTGTCAGATTCTTATTGCTATATTATTAGCTACTGTAGTATTTAATTTATTAATATTTTTTTAATACTAATAATTTTATGTAATTTCTTTTTATTTTCTTGTTTATGTAAATATGAGTATTATAGTAAGACAAAATAGTAATCTTTATAATCTATGTAAAGTAGTACTCCATCCGTCCCACAAAAGATGTCACACTTATGGGACGCCACGGAATTTTAGGAGGTTTTATTTTGTGTGTTATATGGATGGAGAAAATATAATTTTTATATTCATGTGAGAGAGAACTTTTCCAAATAGAGAAATGTGACATCTTTTGTGGGACAAACTAAAAAGGAAAGTGTAACATCTTTTGTGGTACGGAGGGAGTAGTATATAATATAATGTTAACAAATTCAATTTTAAAAGTATACTTTTATTTAAAAAATCTATATTCTTCAATTATTTCACCGTTGATACTGTCATCGTATATACTACAATTTATATTGCTCATTTTGAAATTAATTATCTATTAGCTCTGTACTGTTCACGTCGTGAATGTTTTTAGCGTCATTGACACTAAAAATATGCAACAATTGTTAATATTAATTTGTATCCCCCAATATTAAAATTTTGCGTCTGTCACTGATTATGACACCATCCTTTCAATAGTTACATTTTGACCCTTCGGCCCCATTATCACTTATACAGAATCGGAAAGTTCATTAACCCCGACAAGCAATGTTGCCCGGAGCTCCATCGCCGAAACAAACATTCCCAAACATGAACCACATGAGGTGATTTCCCCCTTCAGCCTCGTCGTACTCCTCATCGTCATAGACGGCAATGCCCTCGTCTTCTGCAGCGTCGCCAAATTTCACGGAAGGAGGCGAAAAGTAGCTCATCAATCTAGGGAGCTCATAGAATATATCCTCGTCTTATATCATCGTTCTCGATGTCTCTTAGATCACGTTGTCGTGCAACCTCTTCTTTTGGGAGATCTCCACGTCCCCCACTACAATCGCAGCCACGAGCATCGCCACGTCTGCAGCCATGTCTACGTTCAGCCATTGATAATCAACTTGGCTCTAATACCGAATGATGCAGAAACGTATAGAGAATGACTGAACTAGTAAATAAAGTACTCAATAAATCGATAACTAAGAGTATAAAACTCAAAGTTTGTCTTTTTTTAGTTCAACAATGAGGCCTCTTTATATAGGCAAAGGGGAATCCTAAACTTATATAAAATAATTCTTAAAAGAAAAATAACTAAAAGAAAAATAAACAATCAATATATTTCCATCTACTAAATGACGCGGAATAATGCAGAAACGTATGGAGAATGACTGAACTGGTAGATAAAGAACTCAACTAATTAAGAACTTTCAGAGTATAATAACTCAATGTAAAAGTAATAATCAAAGTCTCTCTTGTTAGTTCAATAATGAGGCCTTTATATAGTGGCAAAGGAAAATCCTAAACATATGGAAAATAAAACTAGAAGGAAAATAACTAAAAAGAAAATAAGAAAATAAGAAAACCTAATTTGGTAGAAGGGAAACAATTACTCATAATATTTTTTATTCTACTAATTCTATCAACAAGGAAATAAATAAAACCTAAATTTATAATTTACTTAGCCTCTAAGTCTTATATAACTGCATCACTAATTCTACTAACTACGAAATAAATAAAACCCGAAATATAATTTTCTTAGGTTCCAAGTCTTGTCTTCTATAACTGCATCACAACCCATGTGTTCGGTAAATATTGGATAATTTATACTCCCTCCGTCCACAAACAATAGATCACAATTTCTATTTTTGGCCGTTCACAAAAATAGATCACAGTTATTTATAGTAAGTTTTCAACAATTAATAACCCTACACATCATTCCACTAACACTACTTCTCTCTTACTTTTTCTCATTCTCTGTTATTTTTTTCTCTTCTCTCTTACTTTACCAATTCTACATTAAAACTCGTGTCATACACAAAATGATCGATTGTTTGTGGACGAGGGAGTATCATATATACCAAGTACTCCCTCCGTTTCTTCATAGTTGAATCATTTTTTCATTCAGGAAAGTTTCTTCATATTTGAGTCATTTCTATATATGGTAACCTTTTTCTCTTTCTTACTTTACTCTCTCTTACTTTATTCTCTCTTCTTTATTCACTTTATACTTTATTCTCTTCTTTTTTTTTCTCTCTCTTACTTTTTTATCTATTTATTTAACACACCCAATATACCTTTCTAAAACTCCGTGCCAAAAAGTTTCGCCTCAACTATGGCGAAACGGAGAGAATACATATGTAATTGGACAGACAAAGTTATCATAAATTTTGTTACTTTTTACACGTCAAACAGTATGTTTTATTAATTTTAAATCTTATTTTCTATTGTATAACATATTTAAATAATTATGTGTTCGGATCCCGAGCAGTATGTGCTCGGTATATTTAATTAGAATATTTTGAATTTTATTTTAAATATTCTTTTAAATTAATTTAAATAATTGTAATAGAATTTATAAATAAATTTATTTTATAATAAAATACTGCAGGAAATGTAGAAAATAAATTTTACTTACCAAGAAAGAAGAACAAATGAGCGCACGTTAGCATGGGTCAAATCCGACAATGATCCAATTTTACTTGCCAAAAAAATGAGCTTCAAAGCGCACACTTTTGCACGAATCAAATCCGACATGATCCAATTTTACTTGCCAAAAAATGAGCTTCAATGCACACACTTTTGCACGGATCAAATCCGACATGATCCAAGTTTACTTACCGAAAGAGGGGCCGCAATGCGCGCACGGTTAGCACAAGTTAAGTCCGACATAATCCGACAGTCATTCATTAAATCAATAACCTTTTATTTTTAATCATATAAAATGTCAGTTTTAATACTAACTCTATCGGAAAAAAAAATAGTGTCAATTTTTATTTTTATTTTTGTCCGCAAAAATTTGTCCAATTAATATTTATGGAAATATTTTACTCATTTTTTCTCTTTATATTCACACTTATCCACTTTTACTCTTTCTTTCTGTCACTTTACCTATTGTGTATTAAAATTCGCGTCGTCCATAAATGAGATTATTTTTGCGGACTGAGTATATTGCATTCCCTTAATGTGTTGATAAAATGTCACATTTTGGCTTTTGGAATATTCACAACTAAACCTTTTTTTTCTATTTTGGATAAATGAATTTTACACACCATTAACTCATTATACTTGTAAAATTTATAAATAAAACTTGAATTCACATTTCACTTAACTCTTTCCATCCGTTTTTCTTAAAATTTTTCACCGTTTTTCTTAAAATTTTTCAAACCCGCGCAGAAGGATGAAGTACATACCTTCCATGTACAATAATAATATTTCATTCATCGTGAATACATGTCTCATTTTCCTTTTATTGATTTTGGTAATGAATTTGTAGACCACTAATTAATTTCACTTTGTACTGTAAAATTAATATTATATAAAAGTGAGAATTAGATTCCACTAATTAATTAAATTTTTATTATAAAATTATACTCCATCCGTCCTTGAAAATGTGTCACTTATTTCCTTTTTCGTCCGTCCCTAAAAATTTGCACCTTTCACTTTTATCATTTTTGGTAGTATACCCCACATTCCATTAACTCATTCCCACTCACATTTTATTTTATAACTAATATATAAAAGTAGGACTCACAGCCACTAACTTTTTCATTCCACTTTCTATTATATTTCTTAAAGCCAGTGTCTGATCAAATGGTGCCAAATTTTAAAGGACGGAGGGAGTATAATCAGATTCCACTTATTTTCTTCATTCATATTTATTTAAATTTCTTAAAATTTGAACCGAAAATAATAAGTCAAATGATAGAAAGGAGAGAGTAAGTTTTTCTAGGTCACACTAATTTTTAGTTCTTTTGTACTTTTTTTTTAAAGAAAAATTTATACGCCTTATCATCATTTACTCTACATTGCTATTTTATAAAAGCAAAAGAAAAATTTAATATCTAGTGAACAAATTCAATAAATAAATTTTGATTATTTAACTTGAATATTTCACTTTCTAACTAATATCTAGAAGAAGGACCCGTTATTAAATATAAAGTAAGTTTTGAAGAAAATAATATACATTAAAGTTCCTCGGGTCAAATGAACCCCAATTAAACAAAAATGAGATTTAATAATGAAAAATATATAAAAGAAAGAAGTGTTACCTATCAAATATAATTTCAATGAATTATAATCAATTTTGATAAGAATAAATTTATTGTTCTTATTTTAATTATGAACTTAATTTCATAAAATTATAACCATTTTGATACGAATAAATATATATTGTTCTTATTTTAATTTGGTACATGTGATATGAAAGGGTAATATTCGTGCGAGTCGCGACAAGTAACATATAAGTACACTTTATAAGATTTAAAACTATTTCGTACCATGACCTTATACACGACAACTTCATTCTGTACCATAATGTTTTACACGACAATTGATTCAAATAATCCTTCGATCACATGATCAAATTTTTCTCAATTAGTCTTAAGATAATTCTATTAGTATAATTAATGAAAATTAACTACAATTCATATAAATTAAATTGACGACCACTTCATTTCCACTATCTATAATATTTACTCCCTCCGTCCCTAATAATTCGTCATCATTTGATCTGGTACGAAATTTAAGAAATGTAATAGAAAGTAAGTTGAAAAGGTTGGTGGCATGTGAGTCCTACTTTTATATATTAGTTTTATAATAAAATGTGAGTGTGAATGAGTTGGTGGAATGTAGTGTCCACTATTAAAAATGGTAAAAGTGAAAGGTGGCAAATTTTTAGGGACGGACGGAAATAAAAATAGGTGACAAATTTTCAGAGACGGATGGAGTACCTAAAATTAGCCTAATCAAAAATCGGCGGATAGCGATAACTACAGTGATAGAAATATATATCCCTAGTTTTTATGTTTTCATTACCACTAAAAATTGTTGTTGGCTCATGATCTTAAGTCAAACACTGAGCCCATTGCTTTCTTCTCTCAACTCTTGCTGTTTCTCACTCCCTCTGCCTATATATACCAATACAACCATATGTGTATTCATCACACAAGAAAATTAACATCAAGCTAGCTAATTAGAAATTAAATATGGGTTATAATGATGAGAGTGTTTTTTGGAATAATAGTAAAGCCTAATTTCCAGCTCAGGATTTTCAAACTGCAAATCATGATGGCTTCTCTGGTGAAGATTCCGGTGGCTCGAAGAGGATTTCACTCTCTTCGGGCTCTGAGAACAACCACCATGTTCTCTCTTCATCATCATCTTCATTTTGGTTCTATTCATTTTTAGATGAAAAAATATAACCAAAAAAAACTCATTTTTTAACTTGTTTTTGTGCATTTGTTTTAGCGCGTGCCGCCATCTTTGGCTCGCACGCGCAATATTGTGCAATACTTGCAAATCACGTTCGGAAAAAAAAAAGATTATGCTTCTTCCCGACCATACATTCCTTTTTTTTCCTTTTTTCCACTTTATACCTTAACACTTGCAAAAGTTAATGGTCGTTGTATAATGCTACACCTGATGAAATATATCGATCACGTGTGTTTTAATTTTGTCTAGTACAAAAAATTAAAACGAGATTGTTAGCCATAGTGTACAATTTTAATAGCCTTTTGGATTTGTAGGAAAGAAGTGCAGAGAGTTCATCCCAGTCAAGCCCTCTTGGGCTGACTCTAAGTAAAAGACCATCATTCCTAAATCTGTTGCATATGAGTTTAAATAAAGGGAAGCGTTCCGTTTCCGGTAAGGATATGCCGAAAAGAAGAGTGGAGGAATATGTATCTCCAGAAAAATTAAAGACTTCCAATTTCCCGGCAATGCACCTCCAGATCGGAACTTGAGAGGTATGTAGAAATTAATTAATGATGATATCAGTTAATATGTCCAAAAAAAAAAATTCAGTCACATACTAAATTAGAAAGTTAATTTCAATTTATTACTCACTTTTTACATTCATCTGTTTAACTATATTCATATTTTCTCTTTTTCTCTCGTGCCATGCAAAAGGTGAGTAAGAATGAAGGTGACGTCACCGCCAAATTCTACTACGCGAACCGCAAAATAGTGTGGGAGATGCTTGATGGGGCTATCAAGAGCAAGGTCGAAATGCCGTGGTCTGACATCGCAGCCATAAGGATCTCCCTACCCGAAGGTCTCCCCGGCACCCTCGAAATCGAGGTTTTCTTCTATCTCTTTTAACTCTTTTTATTATTTCCTTTCTACTTTGTGCAAAAGAATAAGATGAAATTGGTTATTTTTTTGTGAAGCTGAACCAGCCCCCGGTGTTCTTCCACGAAATCAACCCTCAGTCAAGAAAGCACACCCTTTGGCAGAAGTCCGAGGATTTCACAGGAGGCCAAGCTCCCAATTGGAGGTATGTTCATTAGAAGTGCATTACAAGTGCATAAAATGTTCATGGTTAGTAGTTTTGCAATAAGAATTGGTTACCAAAGGAATATGATCCTGTATATCTCTCTCTGGATACAATTACTTCTTATTGCAGAACTACATACAATGAATATTTTATTTAATGTAATGAACTGTCCTCTTGTAATGAATATTATGCATATATTGTTCATTATACATGTGTATTACAAGTGCATATAAAATGTTCGTTAGAAGTGCATAAAACGTGCATGGTTAGTAGTTCTAACACAATGCTCTCGCTTTCTCAGGATACACTCTTTCATGTTCTCACCAGGTGTGCTGGACAAACACTGCGAGAAGCTTCTGCAATCCAATGTGCGCCTGTGTGCATTGGCCAAGATGCCATTCCCAAGCCACGCTTCTCCTTTTTTCAACCCAGACATGTTCGTGCCCTTCTCACTAGACTTTAACAGCTATCCGTATCCTCCACTACCAACAATGGACGCGGGGACACCATCTTGGGCTGGTTATCATCCAAATGGAGGGATGATTGATTGTGGGGTGGCTGCAGCACCAACCACCAGCAGGCTTATGGATTGGGGTTGGGATTGAATGCAGAGCCTCAATACAATGTCAATGCACTGGGATTTGATCCCAGCATGAGTGCTCAGTGGATGATGCCCCCTCAACCTCAGCTCTACCCTGACCCGAGCCTCAACATTGATGGATGATCAAACTCTCCTGATGGGGCAGCACCATATCGCTTATAACTCTTTGCCTCCCTTTCCCGGTGAAACTTCCGCCTCCTCCAACTTTTACATACCACCATGGGAGTGAGAGTGATACAGGAGTGAGAGTGATACAAATAGCTCCGTTTGGTAGGACTATTGTATGTGTTGATTTGTATACACTTTGGAGGGTGGGACAAGGCCCCTCTGACTATTTGGTTAAGGATGGACGAGTCACGTGCTACTCAATCATACTCTTTGAATTTGTTTCTAATTTCTTTGTTAGAATCAAAACAAACATGTCTAGGATAATAGTGAAATTTTCTCTTCACCATAAATAGGAATTAGTGAAATAATTAATTATTCTAATAGAAAGGAAACATGTTTTAAGGAGGTTGGCCTTTGTGTTTATCTAGCTAGTCGTTAAGATATTATGGGTCCAATTTCCTTGTCACACTTCCATCAACCATGAAATTGGCATACTTATAATTGGATTTCAGTCGAACTCCTTTCATACAATATGTCTATTAATAATTTTATCTCTTTGGCAATGATATTTGCATACCGTGAGTAATAAAGTATTCATGAGAATCAAATCATCCATCTCTTTCACAATCATATAAAAGTAATGATTGATCATTCTCTCATTACAAGCATCAGTCATAGTCAAAGATGACCACATGTCACTTTCAATTCATATATATTGCGCATGCAATTGGAAACTCTTTCTAACAATGTCTGCACGTGCTTCATTTTTATATGATTTATGATTTATATTCCCACAATCCAATTAAAATTAAGTTATGTGCTTATATTTCATACCTAATCAGTGAAGATAGTTGTTCTTAATTCTATTTGATTTATATTCCCACGATCGGTATTAAGATAATGCATGTACATATAAGATATTCCCATGGTCTCCCAACTAATTTTTTTAAAAATCTAGGGGTATTTTAGTAATTTCACATTAATTATAATTATAATATATAAAATTAAAGATAGATTTCAACAGAATTATACTCTATAAATCGTTTCCTCTTAATTAGTTTTCTCCTTCTATTGCAGTTCTACTCCTTCTGCCGCGTAATCTGAAATCTAGTTATCTAAAACTAGGTATATTTTAAAACTCAAAAATAATTCAATTGATTTTTCTATATATGTTGTTGTTTTTTTTTGCTGCAATATTTATGTAAATTGAGACCTAAATAATCATATTCAAGCTCTAAATTGGTACACATAAAATTCAAATGGGGAGAAAGAAGATAGCTTATGTAATTCAATGGCTACGACGATTCTGTGTTGGAATTCTTTAACCCCTATTCTTAATTTGATGTGTATGTATTAGTAGTTTTATACTATTTGATTTGTGACAACAACATTTTAGATTTGAGCATATTGTATATTTTGTTTACTCTTTATTCTTTTAGTTGTGAAGCATAAGATGAACTTTATCCTTTTTTGTGTATGATTTATATTTTGCAAACTTAATCAGTGTTGACTATTTTTGTAGGTATATGGATCGTTATTTTAAGAAACTTTCTTCTTTTGATTCTTCATCAGTTGAATGGTTGCTTAGTTCCTTATATGAAAATGATGTGTTTGTTAAAGTTACCAATGAAACTATTATGCAGCGATTTCAGAATATGAAGAATAGAAGATAAATGTTATGATGTGATTGCATTTAACTTTTACATTTTGAACCTTATAATTTAATTTATGTAATTTATTTAAGTTTAAATTTGGACCCCCGTGATGAGATTTCTGGCTCCGCCACTAGTTAGATTCCATTGTTTTCTCTTTTTTTCATGATATTATTAATAATATATTGTTTTATGGATATAACTCGTGAAGACACAAAATCTTAGCCACCTTGTATGCACTTGTTATTAACAATTGATTTTTTTTAAAAAGAAATGGGTATAGTTTTATTAGGTAATACAGGAAATTTGGGTAGTTTTTATTTTGCACGGCTTTTAAATTGATCATCAAATACATGGACTTCTAATTCTCTTCTTTTGAAAATATAGCATAGTCACAATTCACAAACGATACAAACATACATCCACGTAAAATTGTTTTCATTTTCAATTAGGCTCCGTTTGGTAAACAGAATTGGAATGAAATTGGAATTCAAATTCTATGGAATTGAATTGGACTAACTCAATTCCAAATCCTAGTTTGGTAAAATGAAGTAAATATATGGAATTGAATTTGAAGAATTTGTGCACACACTATATACAAAATACACTCCCGCACACACTTTACACAAAATACACATACTATACACAAACACACAAAACACGCACTTCACACATTATATAAAAAATACACACATTGCACACATTATACACGAAATACACATACTGCACACACTATACATGAAATACACACACTACACACATAATACTCTAAATACTCACATTGCACAAAATATACACACACTATACACAAAATACACATTGTGCATGCACTATCCAAAAAACACACTCCACACATTGCACACACATTGAAATTTTAGGTCTCTGGACTTAAGATAAGCTTTGTGTTATTTTTTCCCTTTCTAACCTCTAAACCCTAAAAAAACATAAATATAAGTGAGAATGAATTAGTGGAATGTGAGTTCCAATACTAAAAATAGTTAAAAGTAAATGTGACAAGCAGTGGCGGATCCAGACTTTTTGGATTGTGGGTGCGAATTTTATGTTAAATATCCATTCCATCCCATAATAGATGGTACACTTACGTAATGTCACATGGTTTTAGGAGATGTTATTTTGTGTGTCAGTGGAAAAAGAAAATTGTATATTTATATTAATATAAAAGAGAACTTTTTTCCAAAAAAAAAATGTAACATTTTTATGGGACAAACTAAAAAAAAGTATGACATCTATGATAGAACAGAAGGAGTATAACATATTTAAAATAAAAATAATATTTAAAATTACATCTTACAATAATATTCAAATTAAAAGTCATTTTACAGCATAATTAAACTTAGAATTGTATCACATAAAAACAGCTAATATAACCATAGCATAAAAGAATAAAATGTTAATCAAAAATCAAAAATAAAATAAAATGCAACCACCAATATCTAAAATGAAAAGGAGAAAAAAAAATTCATACACATACATTAAAAAATAATAAAATATAGTAGTAATCCCTAATACTTACAAATCCAACCTAAAATCTGCAAACATATAAACTAACTAGTACCTATATTATTATAAATCATAAAAACCAAACTACTTTACCTAAATTATATAAAAACATAAAAAAATCAAACTACTTCTGCAAACATATAAACTAATATTATTTTAAAAACATAAAAACCAAACTACTTTACCTAAATTATATAAAAACATAAAAAAAATCAAACTACTTAACAAAAGGGCTGAAGACAAACAAAATGCGCCAAGATGGGGAGTCGAACAAGGGTGAATCACATGCGGAAGTGCTTCAACAACCACTAGACATTTGAATCATTAGTAATGTTGATATATATATTACATTAAGAACTCATTATTTTGGGGTACAATTGTACCCCCTTGTCCTAAGCTGCATACGCTAGTGATGACAAGTATTGATGGACGGACTAAAAAGAAAACTAATGGCAAGTAATGTTGAATGAATGAAGTAATTATAAATGATGTATGGGTCCAAAAGTCTAATCACTAAAAAAACATTTAATGAAAATCAATTGGAATTCGTATAAATTAAATTGACGACCACTTAATTTTCACTATCTATACTATTTATCTCAAATTAGCCTAATAAAAAATCGGCCGATAGCAATAATTAAATAGATAGAAATATATATCCCTAGTTTTTATGTTTTCATTACCACTAAAAAAATGTTGTTGGCTCAAGATCCTAAGTCAAACAATGAGCACACATTGCTTTCTTTTCTCTCAACTCTTGGTTGTTTCTCATCACACCAACACATGTGCATTCATCACACAAGAAAATCAACAAGAAGCTAGCTAGTTAGAAATAAAATATGGGTGATAGTGATGAGAGTTTTTTTGGAATGAGAGTGAAGCCAATTTTCAAACTCATGATTTTCAAACTACAAATCATGACGGCTTCTCTGGTGAAGATTCTGGTGGCTCAAAGAGGATTTCACTCTCTTCAGGCTCTGAGAACAACAACGAGATTCTCTCTGATTCATCATCTTCATTTTTGGTTCTATTCATTTTTAGTTGAAAAAAAAACTCATTTTTTTACTTGTTTTGGTGGATTGGTATTAGCTTGCGCCAATTTAGGCTCGCACACGCAATATTGTACAATACTTGCAAACTACATTCGAAAAATTAAAAAAAAAAAAATTATGTCTTTTCCCAACCATTTATTCCTTTTTTCCCTTTTTACACTTTATACCTTGACACTTGCAAAAGTTAATGGTCTGCGTTCAATGCTACACCTGATAAAATATATCGATCACGTTTGTTTTAATTTTTGTCGGGCTTATAATAGTACAAGAAATAAAAACAATATTATTAGCCAAAGTGTATAATTTTTATTGCCTTTTATAATTTGTAGGAAGGAAGTGCAGAGAGTTTATCCCAGTCAACCGGTCTTGGGCTGACCTTGAGTAAAACTCCATCATTCATAAATCTGGTGATGAGTTTGAAAAAAGGGAAGCGTCCCCTTACAGGTAAGGATATTCCGAGAAGAAGAGTGGAGGAATATGTATCTCCGGAGAAATTAAAGGCTTCCAATTTCCTGGTAATGCACCTCCACATCAGAAGTGCATTGCTGGCGATGTTATAAATTTATTAATGGTGATATTTATCAAAGGGAGAGTAACTTTTTCTTGAATGAGGTCACACAAATATTTTGTTCTTTTATACTCTTTCTTTAAAGAAAATTAATACGCGTTATCATTCATTTACTACATATTGCAACGTACAAATTAAATAAATAAATATTGTTGTCTTTAACTTAAAAATCTCTCACATGCTAACTAACAATCTAGAAGAAGATTTCACTCTCTCCAGGATCTGAGAACAACCACCAGTTTCTTTCTTCTTCATCTTATTCTTTCTTGGGTAGATTCATTTTTAGATGAAAAAAAAAACTCATTTTTTTACTTGTTTTTGTGCATTTGTTTTAATTCGCGCCGCCATATTTGGCTTGCACGCGCAATATTGTGCAATACATGCAAACCACCATCGAAAAATAAAAAAAAGAATATTATGTCTTTCCAAACCATACATTCCTTTTTCCCTTTTTAACTTTTCACCTTAACACTTGTGATCGTCAATGGTCGTGTACGATGCTACACCTAATGAAATATATCGATCGCGTGTGTTTTAATTTTGTCGGGCTTATAATAGTACAAGTTTGATAGTCACAATGTATAATTTTAATAGCCTTTTATGATTTGTAGGAAGAAAGTGCAAAGAGTTCATCCCAATCAATACCTCTTGGGGTTACCCTGAGTAAAACTCCATCATCTTTAAATCTGGTGCAGATGAGTTTGGAAAAAGGGATGCGTCCCCTTTCCGGTAAGGATATGCCGAGAAGAAGAGCGGAGGAATATGTATCTCCGGAGAAATTAATGGCTTCCAATTTACCGGCAATGCACCTCCAGATCGGATACATTGCCTGCAGTATTAGAAATTAATTAATGATGATATTAGTTAATGCTCATTCTATCCAATGAAAAAATACTAAATTTAGAAATTTACTTTCAGTTTATTACTCACTTTTTATATTCATGTGTTTAACTTTATTCATATTTTCTCTTTTTCTCTTGTGCCATGCATAAGGGGACTAAGAATTAGCCAAATCAAAAATCGGCCGATAGCGATAACTAAAGAGATAGAAATATACATCCCTAGTTTTTATGTTTTCATTACCAATAAAAATTGTTGTTGGCTCATGGTCTTATGTCACGACCCAACTTTGCTAATTATAGCAAGGTTCGATATATCGTGATTGTGGTGGATATTAAGAATATGAGTTGAGTACGAAAAGAAGGATTTAATGGTTGAACTTTATGTTTGTAGAGTATAAACGGTGAATACATGAATAGAATGGCTCGATCACAATGACTCGAGTCAGTGACCATACAATATACTGGCTAGTTATCAGAGTCTTTAGAGATATAATGGATTTCACCTGCTTCACAGCGGAAGGAACTGAACGCGGTTCCATGTATGAAGACACGAACCTCCGAGAGTATTGAATGGAAATATAGATAGGTCTGGTTTAATTAGCACCCGACACTCCATCACAGCTCACAACCTGCACATTTAGAAATACATGCAGGGCTGAGTATAAAAGTACTCACATATACATTTGAAAATTATTGTCAAGCCATCATCATAGTAACACTCAGGGGTTTTATTGAAAAGACCTGAGCTTACTAAAATCATTTTTCGACTGCACAATTCTTTCTGTTCTTTGCCATATCTGAACATCTTGTGCCGTAGAGATGGTGTTCTCCTACGGTCACCTTAACATTCATGTGCCGGGAAAGTGGCCACTTTCCACGGGCACCGGATCGGCCAACCCTCTCGATAACACACGGTCCACGTGTACACTAGTCCGAGTAGGGACTCCCCCCTTGCTGGGACCCGAATTCGATTTCTTACTTTATTTGGCATAGCACATTCGGTATAACCAAACAGATAGGCATTATACATAAAACAAAACATTTAAGGCATGCCAACATTATTTTCATACTTAATCATCATAAAATAATTCTTTATACTTTTATCCATTGTAGGATAGGAAAGTTCACCTCGTATGCTTCTTACTCCGTATGACAATATTAATTCACTTCGAGTTAAATTCCTTGCGATGGACCTTGTCCAATAAAAGATAATAAACTATTTAGCTTCAAGGAAATAACAATAGCGGATGATGTGCTCTTAGGATATGCATCCTACTTTCCTTCTCTCTTTCATAAACTCATTCACTTTAATTAAATTCAAAGATTTAATTATTGGTATTAATTAATCGAAAGATTAATTAATTTACTAAATTCGAGGATTTACTTGAAAAACATACAAAGTCACTTACTTGAATTAATTCAAGAGAAATCTTAGCAAAAATATTTATTTGCAAGATGAAATTGGCTCACTTTTCTGCTTCTTTGTACTAGTTCCAACAAGAACTATAAGATTCAACTCATTTAATTATCGGAGCCCACTTAAGTTAAAAGGGTGTCCTAATATATAAGTCAACACATCCCATTCCTCCCTATTTCCTCATCGTGTCTCCTTCTCTCACTCTTTGCTGAAAATTCTCTTCATTTCTCTCTCTACCTCTCTTTCTCATTCTTTTTAATTTTTCGCAAAACAAGAGATAGTCCCAGTTTTCTTTACGATTGGAGGCTCAAATAATATCCGATCGTCACGAAATTTTAACCAAAGGTAGAAGACTCATAAAGGATCATTCTTACCGAAGGAGATCAAATATTAACGGTTAGATCTTCCAGAATTAATTTCGGAAGTGACTGTCGGTTTCTACAGTAGCAGCATTGATTTTCTATACGATCGGAGGTTCAAACATTGCCCGATCGTCTTGAAATTTTAAAGGAAGGTAAAAAAATCTCCTTTATTCATTTGACCGAAGGAAATTTCATTTGAACGGCTAGATATTTCGTTATAAATTTTCAAAGGTGCTGGTCTTTCAA
Source organism: Salvia hispanica (assembly GCF_029641045.1). Taxonomy (NCBI): domain Eukaryota; kingdom Viridiplantae; phylum Streptophyta; class Magnoliopsida; order Lamiales; family Lamiaceae; genus Salvia; species Salvia hispanica. The sequence continues at coordinate 49,225,632 of NC_142692.1, read as the reverse complement.
AGAGAAACATTTAGGAGTTTTTTCTACTTTTTATGTGATTCCAAGACTTTGCACAAGTAGTATGTAACTTAGGCTCGGCATGAATTTGCACATGAATTTGAAGATTGATTATCTAGGAGCATGCTTGGTTGTGATTCTATGTTCTATATGAATTCATGCTAACATGACATGCTTATAACAACTTGAAAAGATTTAACTCGTGGTTTGATAATCATTACCTCAAAGAACGATAAAAGGTTTATTTAGAAGTGCTTCTGCTTGAAATTCTCCTTCTTGAAAAATGCTTGCTTGAAAACTTGCTAGGAAAGATGGAAAACTTTTCTGTCTACTGGCTTAAAATTTTGGGCGAAAAGGGATTTTAGGTGTGTAGGATTTTGGTAGAAAGAAATCTGAGAGTGTGTCGAAGAAGTGTGAAACTGGATTTTGGTGTGTGTAGCAAAGTTAGGCCTCGGAGAAGTTATGAAACTGAAATTTTCACAACTCTCCTTCCTTATACTAATTTCTGCCGACACTCGCGTGAAATGAAAATAATTGTAAACTTATTCAACGCTCTTCCTGATTTTGGGAATATGTCTCCCTTGAAAAAAGCTTCTTGTCTGCAGATTTTGCAGAAAATAATAATTCTCATTTATATACACCCATATATACATACTTTTCAATTAATAAACGTGCCATATATACCTATGTGATGGCTTTAGGTCATTCTCAGTGAATAGTGTTGCATTATTCACATCTTGACTATGGTTAAAGATGGCAAAAGTTATTTTTGTTACTGTATTCTTATTACTGTAGTTTCTGACTTGTCCCATCATTTGTAGGAAGTTGGGGTTTTCTGAAGATAGAATACTAGCTTTGCGACGAAGCCATAACTCAATTTTGTACATTTCTTATTTGAAGAGAAATGACTATATTCTGTAAATGGACATTTAATATCTGATAAGTCGTATTCTAAGCCTTGGTTACTGGTCAGTATGTCGTGAAATGCATGTATTATCTGCAAAACAGTTGCTCAAGTGTTCAGGTTAAGGGATCCAAGCCAGTAGGAGACGATTCAGGCGACGCAAGTGAAAAGAGCACTAGAAGGATGAAATACTGACTAGGATGCATGCCATAGAAAAGGCTCGAGATGGAGAAGAAGGATAGCTGGGATGATCATTAGCAAGGGCAGAAAAGTCAAATCGAGAAGGAAGTCTACCCTAAAAGCAAGGGCAAGCCTCCCTATAAAAGAAGCCACTTGGAGAGAGAGAAAGAGTTCTTAGTTCGCAAGCTCTCGGTTCTCATACACACTTAGTAGAATTCTCTCTAGAAGATCAGTCCTTCAGCATTAGCCAGTCTCTCGTTCCTCACCACAGCTATGGTCACTTGACGTCCAAGAGTCTGCTGGAGAAATCATCGTTCTACCGTTCCAGCCAGTTTGTCGTAGTAGTATAGCAGTATCACCGCCCGGAGTGGCAAAACAATCGTTATTTGCTTTCTAGTTTAAATTTTACTTGTTTTCTTCGTTGGATCTGTTGCAAACAATTTATCTTTGTTGCCTTTTGAAGTACTTGGTCAAGATCCAAACGTTTAAGTTATGAAGTTTCTATTCTGAATGTCTCTTTGGTTTGAGTTTGCTTCATTCTGCCTAGAAAAGTTAGATTTAGTTATCGCTTTTAATCTTGAGTTTGAAATTATGAATCTGAGTTTAGTCATGGAGTTTGTGTTCATATGATTTCTGTTAATACTTGGTGAAGAAGAAAACGTCAAAATCAACTTTTGCATTGGACCACTTTTGCTTTTTAGTTACTTTTGCTTTTGTCTCATACTTTTCAGTTGTACCTTCCAGATCTGTCAGAAAGCCAACCAGCCACCAGATATACCTTGTTGTCTAAATTTCCTCTTTTAGTAATTGTCTACTTTTCACATGTCTCTGAGATACCTTGTCCCTTATTTTCACGAACACAACCACATGCCTGTTATTTTCCCGCCTACTAGCCAGTAGAGTACCATCTTCATTTCTTGCCTAGGTAGAATCCCAACCACAAAAGCATGGTAGCTAACCAAAAACACCCAGGAATATCACCACAGTTATCCGAACGTATCCATCCTTGTGGGATTCGACCCTTACCTCCATTATACTAACCAGTAGAAGTGGGTTGAAGAAATTTGTTTGATACCAGGTTCCGGTTGTCGTGCCAATGACTCAGCTAGGTCGGGAATCTCATCCTGATCAGTTGGTTACGCTCTTGCATTTACACACCCAACCAAACAAACCTGCACTTTCAAAATGGTGTCATTGCCGGAGATGGATGGCGTTCATACCTGTTATTGTGTGTGATCTTTTTGGTGTATATATTGTTTATAATTTTACTTTTCTTTTTCTTTTTAGTTTATGAGAAGAAGCTCGGCTCCTGGCCAGTGGAGACCAAGGATACTTCCCCGAGGAACGATACTCATTACCACTCGTTCTGGCCTGTCGATACTCATCACCCAAGAGAGCTGACCCAGGTATGTTTACTTTACCAATAACAATTGGAGATGTAAAAATCTATCAATGTTATGCCGTTATCCATTTATAATCGGTTGAAGGGGGTAAAGTTGTCAAACACTAGGGTGTTGATCCAACTGGCTGATAGGTCATGTATAAATCCTGAGGGTGTGTTAGAAAATGTGTTGGTCAGGATACAAGACTTTACTTATCCCGCTGATTTTTATGTAAATAAATGAGTGAACCAGGATCTAGGGAGTCTAGCGGTATATTGTTAGGAAGACCATTTTTAAGAACGGCTAAGACAATTGTAGGTATGGCTGAGGGGACAATCTGCATTGACTTTAATGGTGAGAAATTTGTTTTTGACATCAATGAAGCCATGAAAAAGCCAATAGATTCTGAAAATCTATGCTATGTTGATGTTATTGACCCCCTAGTCCAAGAATTTCTTGACACTGAATTATTGCAGGAAAAACTCCAAGCCTTGGATGTGTATGCACATGCTGATGTGGAGACAGCTGCATGGTGTGATCTGATCAGTAGCCGAGGGTTAACTGACGAGGAGATCGAAGGAGCAATTACGGAATTCTGTCAGAAGTCGGAACTAGCGGGACCCGCAGGGGCTTTACTACCGGCCAGTATGGAGAAAAATCAGATGGTGAACATGAGCAAAAGGAGGATTCTAAAAAGAACCCTCGGCCTACAGACACACTACCCCCAGCGAATCTTAAGTATGCCTACCTCGGGGAGGAAGACTCGTTCCCTGTGATCATCAATAGCGGGCTGACTGAAGAACAAGAGGCAAGGCTACTAACCGTGCTGAGCAAAAATAAGAAGGATATTGGATGGAGCCTTACGGACCTGGTGGGGATAAGCCTGGATGTCTGCATGCACCACATTAGGCTGGAGGAGGGAGCCAAGGCACATCGAGATTCGCAAAGGAAGGTGAACCCAAACATGCGGGAAGAGATACTGAAGGAGATCTTGAAGTTGCTCTCGCTGGGCATTATATACTGAGGGATCCAGGTGGTTAAGAATGAGAGGAATAAGCTAGTTCCCACCAGACTGGTCATTGGATGGCGAATGTGTATAGATTACCAAAAGCTGAACACTGCAACCAGGAAGGACCATTTCCCCCTGCCATTCATCGATCAAATGCTGGAGCGACTGGCTAGGAGGAAGTACTTCTGTTTTTTGGATGGTTACAGTGGCTACTTTCAAATTTACGTGAACCCCGAGGACCAGGATAAGACCACGTTCACCAGTCCGTTTGGAACCTATGCGTATAGGCGTATGCCCTTCAGCCTATGCAATGCCCCAGGTACTTTCCAACGATGTATGATGAGCATATTCTCGGATTTGATTGAAGATTGCATAGAGATCTTCATGGATGATTTCACGGTCTATGGAGACTCTTTCGACTCATGCTTGCAACATTTGGATGTCTTGCTGGAAAGATGCCAAGCAAAGAGTCTGGTCTTGAATTTTGAAAAATGCCATTTTATGGTTACAGAAGGAATCGTCTTAGGACACGTGGTTTCAGAAAGAGGGATCCAGGTGGATCAAGCCAAGGTGAATGTCATATCCAAACTACCCTTCCCTACTGATTAGAAGGGAATAAGAGGTTTTCTGGGGCATGCTGGATTTTATCGAAGATTTATCAAAGATTTTGCCAAGATCGCCCAACCTCTTACCAGACTCCTCTAGAATGAGGTAGAGTTCGTTTTCGATGAGCATTGCAAGGCTGCCTTTAACCTTCTCAAGGAAAAGTTGATCTCTGCACTGATCATTAGAGCTCCTAACTGGGATCACCCCTTTGAGGTGATGTGCGATGCTAGTGACTATGCCGTGGGGGCCGTACACGGTCAGAAGGTCGATGGGAAGAGGTACGTGATATTCTATGCATCTAAGACCTTGAATCAAGCCCAACGGAACTATGACACCACCGAGAAAGAGATGTTGGCCGTTGTTTATTCATTCGAGAAGTTTAGGCAGTACCTACTAGGATCCAGAGTCACCGTCTATACTGATCATGTGGCCATTAAGTATCTCATCACGAAGAAAGAGTCAAAACCCCGACTGATCAGATGGGTCCTGTTTTACAAGTATTTGATTGGGAAGTAGAAGACAAGAAGGGGGTTGAGAATAAAGTAGCGGACCACTTGAGCAGAATAGTGCAAGAAGGGAACAGTGAGGATGTGCGAGATCGATTCCTAGAAGAGCATTTGTTTGTGCGAGGTGATTTTCTCCGCAAGAAAGATCGATTGGGAAGAAGTAATGAGGCTTACTGGGCAGAACACAAAAACCAAGGGCAAGGAGAAAGTAGGACAGGAAACCTGGTATGCGGACTTGGCCAACTACCTAGTGACATGAGAACTACCAATGGTGCCAAATGTGACAAAGGCTCAGAGGATGTAGATCAAGAGCGAAGCAAAGTATTATTTCTGGGACGACCCATACTTGTGGAAGGCAGGAGCCGACCAAGTAATAAGGAGATGTGTTCCTTACTGGGAGCAACGGGATGTACTAACACACCGTCACTCCTTGGCATGTGGGGGACATTTCGGACCAAGGAAGACTGCAAGAAAGGTGCTGGATAGCGGATTCTACTGGACGACTCTGAACAAAGATGTATACGAGTTCTGCAAAGGCTGTGAACGTTGCCAACTGACCGGTGGGATCTCCGCAAGGGATGAAATACCGCAAGTATCAGTGATTGTTTGTGAAGTGTTTGACATCTGGGGCATGGACTTCATGGGTTCTTTTCCCTCATCTTATGGGAATTCCTACATCTTGGTGGCAGTCGACTATGTATCAAAGTGGTAGAAGCCAAAGCCACTGGCACTTGTGAATCCAAAGAAGTCACCAAGTTCCTCAAGAGTCATATATTCAGCCGATTTGGGATACCAAGGGCAATCATCTTCGATCAAGGGTGATAAGGCTAATTTCATGCATTGGTTATGGGGTAAAATTCTGTGATTTCATGGGTCTAACAAGGTTTTATAAGCCAGGTGGTAGAGAAACCACTAGCCCCAGGAAGAAAATGAAGATTGCTGGGGAGAAGAACCTAGCGGAAAAATTAAGCGGAAAAAAAGGAAGAGCCAATAGACTGAGGAGCATCAAATCAGAGGGAAAAATGGAGATTGCAGGAACAGTCTAGAAGCTTTGTCCGCTATAAATAAGAGCATGCGCTTGACATGAGGATCATCACTTTTTCAGCTCTTAGCTTAGTTTTCACATCTCTACACACACTCATGGGGACTTTGGTGCGGGGGTTCACATTTCAGTTCGATAGTGTCGCAACACCGTCTCTACGGAGGCGAAGAAAAAATCATCTTTTGCTTTTCTGTTCATTTCTCGTACTCGCCGAATCCTCGCTGATCGAGGCTCGGCTCTGTTTCGTTATCATCGTTGAATACTTCATATTTTGGAATGGATGTCACTACTTTTGTTTCGTTTTCTTTATTGTGGTGTTGTTGGTTGATTTGAGTTTGGACCAAAAATTGCATGGCAGCAGCCAAAAATAGGTCTAGGTCTTTGAACATGTTTACTTACGCATTCATCTCTGTGGATTCGATCCCACTTTCCTGTACTAGTTTTCTTAGCTAAAGTGGGTTGAGGGTTTTGAAGAGGGAGTTAAGGTAGTGATTGTGTGCCCAACGACAGGTAGCTCAAGGTTCTCTGAGTTCCTAGACCCAGTGTCTAGCGGATTTCCAGGACCGAGGGTTTACTTTATTAATTTTTGAACACTCTTTCCCTGACCAGTAACTTTATATCAGACTCTTCAAATGGCATCGTTGCCGGGGATGGATGGCGTAGTTTGTTTACGTGTTTGAGGATTTGGTGTATATAGTTTTAATTTCTGTTATTTGTTTTTCTTGGCAGTTTATGAGCAAGGGCTCACAATTTGGGAACTGGAGTAACCCGTCTGGGTCAAAGGACGCTCAAGTCAGGTGACAGGTTAAGGAATCGACATCCACCATCACCACTAGATCAGGGTTTACGACAGTAGATCCATTCCCACTCGAATCAGAAAGTGAGAAGGAGTGGAACTCGTCAGGAGGAGAGGACCCGAAGTCGTCTACAGAAACAGAGCACTCCGAAACCGAGGAAGAGGAAGAAGTAGATATGGCACACTTGGAGGATCCTGACCCGGAGATAGGTTCACTCACCGCGCATCTGAACGGTGAACCCGCCCATGCCATAGTCTCGAACCAGCGCCAGAGGTCTATTGATATCAAGACAAATATGTTGGGTGTTTTACCTACATTCTCTGGACGAAGGAATGAATGTCCTTACGAATTTCTAAACGAGTTTAGTAAGCTGTGCAGTATCCAAAAGCGACCCAACGAGGCTACTGAGGAGGACTACCACCTGCGTGCAGTCCCGTTTGCCCTTAAGGGGGAGGCTAATACTTGGCTGCTGAGGCTTCCACCAGACTCGATCAACACATGGAAGGATTTCAAACTAGAATTCTTGGACTATTTCTTCCCGTCCAACAAAACAAATGCCCTAAAGAAAAAGATTCAAGAATGCAAGCAGGATTACGATGAGTCATTGAGTCAGTACTAGTCTCGTTTTAAGGGGCTGCTCGACGCCTGTCCCAATCATAGGATGATGGAGGCTGAGATTTTTTACTTGTTCTATGAAGGAGCTAATCCTGAGTCGAATGACTTAATGAATTCCTCGAGCGGGGGGAATTTTACAAAGAACAAGGCAAGTGAAGCACGTGAGATTTTGGGAAGGTTGATCGACGTAAAGAAGGCGTACGACCACCCCCGTATCATGAGGAGAGGTTCAGCCAACGCAATTAAAGAACAAGAAGGAGAAGGAGTTGGGGAACAAGATAGATCGGTTGGAGATGGTTCTTCTGAGTGCAATTGAGAAAAAGGATTCCTTGACCTCGGAGGAGAAAGGATAACCGCCGGGTCCAGAGGAAAATCAACTCCAGCTCTATTATTGTCCACCACCCGATGGAGAATTGGGATCAAAATAATCAGAATACAAGCTGGAATCAGTGGAAGATCAAGGAGGCACCATGGAGAGACAACCCCTGTTTCAGGTGGGCAGATGGAAACCAACAGCTCCAGCTACCGTACCCAGGTCCAGCAGAAGTCCAGCAGAACTGGCCTAACCGCAGTCAAGACGGACCCCAACATAATTCTAACTGGTCAGGGAAAAATCAGGAAGGGCCAAATAACTAGAGTTATCGCAATCAAGGGGACCAGTCCAATTGGAACAACAGGAACCAGAGTAGTCAAGGGAGTTCTTATGTGCCACCACACCAGAGGAACGCCACGGGAAACAATCAGAATTTCCAGCATACACACCAGGGAAATCAAGGGTCAGGGAACCAGTTTAGCAACAATCAAGGAGGTCAAGGTAATTATCGCCCAAATCAGGGGAGCGGACCGAGCCACAATCAGGGGTCATGTTCAAATTAATCGAACTATAAGCCTCCGAGGAATCTGGATGATATGGTACACGACCTAGCAGCTCTCATCAACACATACAGAACAATATGCAGACAAACAATGATGTGGTACACAAAATTCAAGATGCACAACAGGAGCAGAAATCTGCCATGGATATGTTGGCCAAATATTAGTCACTTCGTTGAATGAGATGAGGGGACACGAGGGGAGGATACCTGCTTCAGTGAAACCACATGACCGGGCAAATATTAGTCAGATAAGTTTGAGGTCAGGACGGGGCTATAAAGGTTCGGTGATGAAAAAAGATAAGAGTACACCTCTATTGACGAGCGAGGAAGGCAAGACCCCTAACCTAGAGGATACTGAGGTAAGCAATATCAGAGTAGAAGACGGTCTTCAAAAAGGGGATCTGGAGAAACCACTCCTCGGATGGTTGATCCATTTTTCTTAGACCCAGAGCCTGAAGTGTAGATTGAGAAAGGAAGGAAAAAAGTCGGTGAATCATTCATCCCAGGTCCAACAGGAACATTGAAGCGTATGAAGCTATTCCCTCATCGGGGGGAAGCCAAAAAGAAGAAGGACGACACCGAAGAATTCATGGAGATTTTCGGCAAACTGGAGATCAACATCCCCTTCCTACAAGCCTTGAAGCTGCCTACATTTAGTAAATTCATCAAGGAGTTCATCGCGGAAAAAACCAAGCCCGACGGGAAAATAGTGATTGGAGAAAATGTGTCGGCTGTGATATAGAAGAGGAGGATGCCATCAAAATGCACAGACCCAGGTATGTTCACTTTGCCCATTTCTTTGGGTGACATAAAAATTGAGCATGCGATGTGTGATCTAGGAGCCTCGATAAATGTATTACCACTTTCGATATATAAGAAGTTGATAGGGATAAGTTTGGTTGATACGAAAGTAGTAATTCAGTTAGCCAATAGAACATGCATTTCACCCGAGGGTGTGCTGGAGAATGTGATAGTCAAGGATTTCCTGTACCCAGCTGATTTCCATGTAATAAAAATGAGTGATAATGAATCTGCTGAGTCTAGCGGAGTGCTTTTAGGAAGGCCATTCTTACGCACCGCTAAGACTATAATTGATGTGTTTGATGGAACAATATGCCTGGACTATCATGGGGGAAAATACACATTTAACATCGATGAAGCCATGAAAAAACATTGGATGTTGAGAATTTGCATTCTGTCGATATCATTAACCCCCTGGTCCAGGAATATCTTGAGACTGAATTAATGCAGGAACAGTTTAACAATTCGGAGCTGAGCCAGTCTGTTGATAAGGAGGTGGCAGGATGGTGTGAAACCCTATTAACTCAGAACCTGACAGATGAACAGATCAATAAAGCGATCATGGCATTTTGCCACCAACCACTGTCATTCGAGTCTACGGGGTGAAAGGTCCAGACGAGGGAACCAGTTTGGATGAAATAGCAACAAGAAGTCTGGAGAAAAAACCCCTGCCCCAGGAAGCCATCACACCAAAGAAGGAGTTGAAGAAACTACCTGAGACCCTGAAGTATACCTACCTTGGGGAAGATGAAACGTTCCCAGTAATAATCAGCAGCCACTTGACAGCGGAATAGGAGAATGATCTACTGGAAGTAATCCGGAGGAATAAGAAGGCCATAGGATGGACGCTCTCCGACTTGGTGGGAATGATCTTCGCATGCACCACATCCGACTGGAAGAAGGGGTGAAGGCGCGTAGAGACCCACAGCGCAAGCTAAACCCAAACATGAGGGAAGATGTTCTGAAGGAGGTGTTGAAGTTGCTATCCTTGGGGATTATTCACTCGATTCCAGACAGCGAACGGGTCAGCCCAGTCCACATGGTGCCAAAGAAGTCGGGAATACAAGTTGTTTAAAACGACAAGAATGAGTTGGTCCTACTAGATTGGTGACCGGATGGAGAATGTGTATTGATTACAGGAATCTTAATGAAGCCACTAAAAAGGATCATTTTCCTTTGCCCTTCATTGACCAGATGTTGGAGAGGTTGGCTGTAAAGCAATATTTTTGCTTCCTAGACGGATACAGTGGATACTTCCAGATATATGTGGATCCGGAAGATCAGGAGAAGACAACCTTTACCTGGCCATTTGGCACTTATGCATATAGAAGAATGCCGTTTGGATTATGCAAAGCGCCGGGAACATTCCAGCATTATATGATGAGCATCTTCTCAGACCTGTTGGAGGTATGCATTGATATTTTTATGGATGATTTCACGGTGTATGGGGATTCCTTCGATGCATGCTTGGCCAATTTGGATCTAGTATTGAGAAGGTATCAGGAGAAGAATTTAGTCTTAAACATTGAAAAATGTCATTTCATGGTACCTGAAGGAATAGTACTCGGTCATGTAGTCTCTAAGAGAGGGATTCAAGTGGATAAAGCCAAGGTGGATGTGATCTCGAAACTACCCTATCCCATGAATCAAAAGGAGGTTAGAGGATTCCTGGGTCACGCAGGTTTTTATTGGAGGTTTATCAAGAATTTTGCAAAGATTGCTCAACCGCTTACGCATCTCTTGCATAATGATGTGGTGTTTGATTTTGATGAAGGATGCAAGAAGGCGTTCCAGATGCTAAAGGATAGACTTGTCTCAGCCCTGGTAATCCGCGCACCAGACTGGAATTACCCCTTTGAAGTGATGTGCGATGCAAGTGATTTTGCAGTGTGAGCGGTCCTAGGTCAGAGGATTGATGGGAAAAGCTATGTTATCTTTTATGCCTCGAAGACCCTCAACCAGGCTTAGAAGAACTATGATACCACAGAAAAAGAGATGCTAGCAGTGGTATACTCATTCGAGAAATTTCGACCGTATCTATTAGGGTCGAAAGTAATAGTCTACACTGATCATGATGCGATTAAGTATCTCCTGGCCAAGAGGAAGTCTAAGCCAAGGTTGATTAGATGGGTGTTGTTGCTGCAAGAATTTGATTGGGAGGTAAAAGATAAGAAAGGGACGGAGAACAAAGTTGCAGATCATTTAAGCCGAATATTCCAAGGGGATACGGATGAAGCTATACCTGATGCCTTCCCCGAGGAACATCTTTATTATATATGGAAGTCTGTTAGGTCTATTGATTGGGAAGCAGTGTTCACAGTAACAGGTCTAGGAACATCAGACAGAGGGAAACGCCCGATGAATACAGAGACATGGTTCGCTGACCTGGCTAATTACTTAGTCACTGGAGAACTGCCATGGCCCAGGAAATTTCCCGAGCCAAGAAAATGAAGCTGAAGAGTGAAGCCAAATACTACTTCTGGGATGATCCCTACCTCTGGAAGATGTGCTCGGATCAGGTTATCCGACGATGTATCCCGGAGTGGGAACAGACAGATGTCCTAAATCACTGCCATGCCTTAGCCTGTGGGGGTCATTTTGGACCGAGGAAGACTGCCAGGAAGGTTTTGGACAGTGGGTTTTATTGGCCGACTTTGAACAAGGACTCTTTTGAATTTTGTCAAGTCTGTGAAAGATGTCAACTGACCGGGGGAATTTCTAGAAGAGATGAGATGCCGCAGACTCCGATAATAGTTTGAGATTTTTGATGTTTGGGGCATGGACTTTATGGGCCCTTTCCCATCTTCCAATGGGAATACATACATTTTGGTTGCAGTGGATTATGTATCCAAATGGATAGAAGCAAAGGCTACACCCACTTGCGAGTCAAAGGAGGTAGCTAAATTTCTGCGGACCAATATTTTCAATAGGTATGGGGTGCCCAGAGCCATCATCTCGGACCAGGGAACGCACTTTTGTAACCGCACAATAGAAGCTTTGATGAGAAAATATGGTGTACATCATCGGTTATCTACACCCTATCATCCCCGGTCGAATGGTCAGGCAGAAGTCTCGAACAGAGAGATCAAGAATATATTGGAAAAGACGGTGAACACCACAAGGAAAGATTGGAGTAAGCACCTCGACGATGCTCTCTGGGCGTATAGAACTGCTTACAAAACACCAATTGGGATGTCACCGTACAGATTGGTGTTCGGGAAAATGTGCCATTTACCCGTGGAGGTGGAACATAAAGCTTACTGAGCCGTTAAAGAGATGAACATGAAGACACAAGCCTGTAAAGTGGAACGGAAACTGCAGCTACAGGAATTGGAGGAGCTAAGACTGGAGGCATTCGACTCGGCCATGTGGTATAAAGAAAGAACCAAACACTGGCATGATAAGAATCTCCGAGTCAAGGAACTTCGGGTAGGGCAGAAAATACTCCTTTTTCAATCCCGGCTGAAGCTAATGCCTGGTAAGCTAAAATCCAAGTGGATAGGGCCATACACGATCATTGGCCTTCCAGCAAATGGAGCTGTATAGATTCAAGGGAGCGCCCCAAACTCAGTTCCTTTCCTAGTAAATGGGCACAAAGTGAAGGTATACAAAGATAATATAGATATGCATGTGGTGGAAGATACGCCACTACATGCATCTGCTATTATTTCTTAAGATGGTCAGGCAAGTGGATATCCTCAATGAATTCCTAGGTCAGGTAAAGTGGGGAACAAAAATTTATTCCTAGTTCAGTTGCTTTCGAATATAAGAAAACCCAAACAAATTAAAAAAATGTTTTTCCCAAAAATATTTTTTTTCGAAGCACCAAACTCCCTAGGGAAATTGTTTTGTCACTTATGATCTCCGACCCGAGAATTTGGTGTTTCATTTCTTTTGTTACTACGGGGAGGAAGAGTCATGCAAATTGGAGGGAAGACGGTTGATTTTGGAATTTCGAATTCCGCTTTTCGAGGAACGTACGGTTGCTTACCTCATATCGCAACCGTTCGCCTGCCACTCTGAAAAGCCCGAAGATATTTTCAACCGGTCACTTCTCTCTCCACTTTCACAACTCTCTCTCTCAAATAATTATTCTCTCAAATAATTTGTTTTTCAAACCCTAATCGAATCCACCCAGATATTGTGAGTTTTGCAGTTAACCATGAAGAAAACACAAGAATCCATCGTGAAGAAGGAAGACCCCGCCGCCAGACTACCGTCCGAGCAACCACCGGCTCAGCCGATTTTCTTGGTGCTCGATATACGCTCAGAATGGAACCCGACTTCTGTGCTAGATTCCTCTGCCGTCAAAAGTCCCGATGAGGAAGCATTCTTGAAGGAACTGGAGGAGAAGTTCGGAAGTAAAGAGGAGGCCGAGAGACTTTTCTCCCGTTTCTCGATGTTTCGTCAGCAACCGCAGGCAATCCTAGATGAATCAAAGGCGCAACCACCGAGTTCAAACCTAGGGGATTCCAAAACCCTAGATCAGACGCATGCAGAAACTGGGCCGAGCCCAGACATTGCAAAACAGGGAAAAGGTGGCAGCGGACTCGAGGAGGAAAGCGTCAGCGGATTTGCAGACGAAATTGACAGGATGGCGGTGGATTGCTCTTTGGATGGAATCGCGAGGGAAGGTAACGCATCTGCTTTACAATTGGTGGAGGGGGAAACCCCTGTGGTTCAATCTGTGGGGGGAAACCCCTGTTTCTAAGAATGTGGAGGGGGAAACCCCGAATTTGTATGTGGAGGGGGGAACCCCATTTGATTTTGAGGGGGCAACCCCGACTTTGCTCGTTGAGGGGGAAACCCCAATTATATCTGAGGGAGAAATCCCTAACAAACCTGAGGATGAGACTCCGAATAAATCTACAGGGAAAACCCCAATTATGTGTGCTGAGGGAGAAATCCCTAGGAATTCTAGAGGGGACGAGGTCCCCGTTGATGTTACAGAACAGAGGCCCGAAGAGGACGGGCCGTTGGAGGTAGTAGATCTGGAGGAGGTAACTGAAGACTTATCGGTTGATCTGCGGGAGTCAAGGAGGATAGCAAAGAGAAGCGCGTGCTAGATGAAATCGATGAAGGGGATCAGGGTTCCTGGCCCAGGAGCCACGAGTATGCAGAAGGAAGAAACTCCTGAGTTTGAGGAGGAAATGGACGCCGCAGAAGAGTGTCGAATGGCCAAGGAGCGCAAGAGGAAAGGAAAGACAGCCCTTACTCATCGGCCTAGGAAGTCACAGAGGCTCCTCTCAGTCAGGGAATCTCCGCGTGCGTTGCCTAAAGCTCCTGAACCTGGTAAAGCCGACATTGAGACAGAGATAGAGTCTGAGAAGAAGAGGTCTCTAACTATGAGCGAGAGGAGATTTGGATCACGAAGAAGCTCTTGGGGTCTATGTCTAAGTTTAACGACTCAAAGAGGACACAAACGTACAAGGATCGAAGTGCAGTTGGGAAACTGGCCAAATCAGGGAAGAGATATGACAGGGCTTCGCTGAGGGGGATAGAGTACGAGGAAGAATTCCTTGGCCACATCAAGGGAATAGGTTTTGAGTGGCTTCTGAACCATAGCGAACAGGAGGTGCCAGTGGAAGCGGCCCGGGAATTTTTCTCTACTTTCAGATTCAAGGCAACTACCGATCCAGATGTGAACTCCATCTCCTTCCATCTTTTCACCATCGAGCATACAATGAGTGTAAGGGAGTGGTCTCTTAGGATGGGGCTATTTACAAATGCCGAGGATGACGAAGGAATTTGGGATGATAGAGCATACGGCCCACCGAGAGACACTCCTGGATTCTCATCACAAAGTGCCTGGGAATATTTGAAACACGATAGGAGTGGGATTTTCAAAACTAGCATATCAAAAGGGATCCACATCACCGACCATCTTCTCCATTTCGCCCAGGAATTCATCGGGTACAATCTGATGGGCACGGCCAGCTTCAGCATCACCACCACCGAGCTCTACTTTACATGGTGCATGTCTAAACGCATCAAGGTTCACCTTGGGTATTGGTTAGCCCAGGCCTGCCATCACATGACTGCCAACCCTTCCCACCACATGTACACCTGCCACCTTCTAGGCGCCTACATAGAGCGCAACTTCGTGATGAAGATTGGGAAGGCAGAGCCGAGTGTTACAATGTGTGAGCCCCCGGAGCTATTCAACATGGAGTACTTTTTCAACAAAGGGCTCTTACACTTGGAAGGGAAGGAGTTGTGCTTCTACGACATAGGGGCCAACGTGGACAAGGTGAAGCGTGAACCGGAGCTGGTGGAAGATGTGATGACTGTGGACTTGGTCGAGGTACGGAAGGAGATGGCTGAGGTGAGAGGTCATATTGGGGAAGTCAAGAAGGCGCTACAGGAGATCAAGGGGAGTTTGGATACCCTGGTCGGACGATCATCTGCCTAGAATGAGAGGATGACCGAAGCGGTCAAGCTTATGAAGAGAATGGCAGAATGGTTGGGAGAGATGTTTTCCCAGATCAAGCAGAAGCGGCAGCCCGGTCCAGGAAGTTCCTCCCAGCAGCAGCATGGTTGCTGAGCATGTTTAATTGTTTTCTTGTGTGTTCTCCCATTTAGCCCAATCTTTGGTATAAGTGTGAGAAGTTTATATGTTTCTTTAGCATGTTTTTCTTGTGATTAGGTGGTTATCTCCCACTTAGCCCAATTCTTGGTCTAAGTGTGAGAAGTTTTGGTTTATATTCAGTATGATATTTTCTGTTTTATGTCTTTGTTTTTCTCCCAACTAGCCCGTTACTAGGTCTAAGTGTGAGAAGTTTTATTATGTTTTATTTTGATTGTGTGCACCAACTCCCTCATTTCCCCCCTTCACTAGGATAGCTTGGGAACAAG
The DNA here is from genome assembly GCF_029641045.1 of Salvia hispanica. Classification (NCBI taxonomy): domain Eukaryota; kingdom Viridiplantae; phylum Streptophyta; class Magnoliopsida; order Lamiales; family Lamiaceae; genus Salvia; species Salvia hispanica. The sequence goes on along the minus strand of NC_142692.1, from coordinate 49,210,063 downwards.
CTGGAGTGAAGTGGGAGGGGATGGGAGAGTTAGTGCAGTGTGTGCTCAGCATGTGTTAGACTCTCTAAGTCTAGGAATTAGTTTTTTTTTTAGGATCTATGTGTTAACATGAACTAGTGATAATAATAAGACAAGATTCCCTTAGTAAAAGTAATTGAGAATAGGATGCACGCAACTTTGAGGCCTCTTCCTTTTATAAGATTGAAATCGGTTTGGAGGAGGCAAGAACGATAGAAGGTGCCTTAGCTGACCTAATTGTGAAGCCCCACTACTAATGTGAGTTAAAAGCCTTAACATTGAGTGCTAACATGATAAAAGGGGCTGCTACCTGATGCTTAGGGAGAAGAATTTAGAAAGGAGTTATTAAAAAAATAGAAAAAACAAAAGAGAATGAATTTCAAACCTGGAGGTATAAACTGGAAAAAGTCCAGAGGAGGAAAATAAAAAAAAAAAAGAGAAGAAGAAAAAAATGTAATCTGGAGGAATAAGCTGGACAAAGTCCAGGAAAAGAGGAGGTATAAGCTGGACGAAGTCCAGGGAAGAAAAGAGAAAATATTAGGAAAGGAGGATAGAAGGAGAAATTCTCATAACCCGAAGCATCAGTAGCAGGAACTAACTATGAGCGATCGTCCTAACATCCCGGGTGAGGAATGAGTGATCGAGCGAATCTCACAATTAGCAAGCTATAGGCTATCTGGACAAGCTGACAAACCGACTAGGTAGATAAAGGGAAGGGGAGGAATTGGAGTGTGTAGACTATTTGATCGACCTTAAGCTTGTGGGGACGACTGCTTAAAAATTTGAATTAGTTCATTCCTATATGTTTTATTTTCCTTAAGTGTTATTGGCTTTTCTTTTTTCTTTCGTATGTTAGTGTTTAGGTCTAGGAATTCTCTTTGGTCAGGGAATAACCATGCATTGAAATACGCCTTATTTCTCTTTTCTTGTCTTTATACTTGAGGACAAGTATGTTTTAACTGTGAGAAGTTTGATAAGGCTAATTTCATGCATTGGTTATGGGGTAAAATTCTGTGATTTCATGGGTCTAACAAGGTTTTATAAGTCAGGTGTGTAGAGAAACCGCTAACCCCAGGAAGAAAATGAAGATTGTCGGGGAGAAGAACCTAGCGGAAAAATTGAGCAGAAAAAAAGGAAGAGCCAATAGACTGAGGAGCATCAAATCAGAGGGCAAAATGGAGATTGCAGGAACAGTCTAGAAGCTTTGTCCGCTATAAATAAGAGCATGCGCTTGACATGAGGATCATCACTTTTTCAGCTCTTAGCTTAGTTTTCACTTCTCTACACACACTCACGGGGAATTTGGTGCGGGCGTTCACATTTCAGTTCGATAGTGTCGCAACACCGTCTCTACGGAGGCGAAGAAACAATCATCTTTTGCTTTTCTCTTCATTTCTCGTACTCGCCGAGTCCTCGCTGTTCGAGGCTCGGCTCTGTTTCGTTATCATCGTTGAATACTTCATATTTTGGAATGGATGTCACTAAATTTGTTTCGTTTGCTTTATTGTGGTGCTGTTAGTTTGATTTACTGATTATTGTTGGTTGATTTGAGTTTGGAGCTGGTTTGTAAGAAATTTGTTGTTGATCGGTTGAATCTACGTAAACTTGTGAGGATCGGAGATGGAAATGATGTTTGATTATTGTGGATGGCTTGGATCCGAAGTGGATTAAGCGTCTCGTGGATGGATCTGCTTGTTTTCACTTGATTTTGTTGTTTAAGTTTTGCATTCTTGCTTTGCTTCGTCTAGTAGTAGTAGTGTTAGAGTTTGTATACTAGAAATCACCTTTCGAGTGATTGAATACTGTTAAAACTCTTATTTTATTTTCCAAATGAATAAACAGATTATTTTTGTCATAATTCTGTTATGTTTTACATTTAATGGATGTTTATTGCATATTTAAATGTATAAGTAACTTAACAAAGTCTAAGTCTTTGTTTTAGTAGACCGGTTGTGGGCGTCGTCCACTTTAAGGTAACACGGTTAGTTCTAAACAAAGAAAAAGAATAATTTCACAACCTAGATAGGCTTAGACTACCTATCGTGAAAGGTTGCAATGTCAGTCCGATTATTTCTAAGCCTTACTGAAATAAGATGACGTTGGTGTGGTATAGCACTGAATGGATCTAACAGCGAGACAGTCTTTATGCTATCTACTGAAAGACGAGGTCTCGTAAATTATTTCTCAATCAATGTACGTTAGCATTGAGCATACGGTATTGATTATGCACTACTTTGACTTACCAAATGGTGCGGGTTTTTCGTAACCCAATAAGCTTGGTATATTGGGTAGTGGTGATTAATATCTAGCGGTGCTAGGATTGCTATTATGTTGAATCGTGCGCGAGGTGAGTCTCGTTTGATAACATCCTCAAGAGAAGCTTGAAATAAGGTTTTATTATTCGGAACCTAGCTAGTTGGAGTTTAATTACTCTATGTATAATAAATAAGTTTTTCTTGCTGAGTCCTCTCTTGGAATAAATAAGATATTAATTAATTAAGTCCATAGCAGACAATAATTAATTAATGGATGTTTCTATCTTAAGCGCGGGAAATAAATATAAAGTACTGGAAACCCAAAGTACTTGTAATTTCGGATTTGAGTGGGGAGTGCAGTATTACTTTTGTAGTGGCTGCTCGTAATATTCCAATTTTTAGCTTATATTAAATTGGGTTTAATTTAATTAGTAAAAAGCTAATTGGAGGAGCCCATATCCAAAGCCTTCCATAGATCCCTGACTAGGCCCAATATGTGACTTATTATAAATAGGAGAATAAAGGAGACAGAAAATACACTTAATTTTCTCTCAAATTTTCAGCCCCCCTAGTCCTAGGAGTGGTCGAATTCTTCTCCTCCGTGGGAAAGGATTTATGTCTTCTCTATTTAAGTCCTAGTGCGCTGGTGAGATCAGCCCACCCTGATATCAGTTCACAGTCCGGGAACCAGTCAGAAGATCCGTGGTTTTGTACTAAAAGATCTTCACGTGGAGAAGGCGCTAGCCATCTTCGATTCTTTGGAGAATCATCAAGGTATAATGGCTAAACCTTAGAAAAGCATGTTTTAGGTTTCAATTAATTTAAAGCATGTTATTATTTGAGTTATGAGCATGAAACATGTGATAATTACGCGAATAGAATTTGTCTAAATAATCCGCTAAATAGATCTGAATTATTATGTAATTGATTTATGTGAGCGCTTCCGCCGCCAGTCCCATCAAGTAGATCTGCTTTAATTTTACCTGTTCTTCATTTCTATCGTTTTAATTTCGTTCGCTTGCTTCGATCTTCATTTTGCTCTGTTTTAACCGGTTGTTTCGTGATAAATATTGGAGAAGATGATGTCGCTGTTAGTACGGGCGAAAAGCTGGAAAAACAACTAACTAAAGTACTAACTAACAGCGACATCATCTTCTTCAAATCAAATTGCATCAAAACTTAGTAGAAACAGGTATGAAGCGTAATCAGAAAACAAAGCAGACTGGATTTAAGCAATTTGATGAAGAACAATTAGGAACTAAACAGATCTACGGCTACTAGACGAAGTAAAACAGAAGGTAAACAGAAAACTCAAAATCCATGCACAACTAGATTTCCCCTGTTCAGATCCAACCTCGGATGCTAATCCACTCCGGATCCAAGCATCCGACACAACTCCGGCCAAAAGAAAATCAATAGCTTCAGATTCAACAAACAACCTCCGATCAACAACAACAACACAGATCCACAGCCGAATTCCCCAGATCAAGCACAGAACTGACCAAAACAGAGATTAACAAACAACTACCGAGATAAAACTTCAAACAAAATTAAATCAGCGTAGATCATCACAAGATAAACAACATCATGACAGAAACTAAATGCATAGATAATCTGTAACAGCAACAACCAAATTGACTTCCAAAATGCGAAGTTCAACGAAATAAAGTGCAAAAACAGAATGAAAGAAGATTGTTTCTTCGCCCTTCACGCGGATGGTGTTACGACTGACTTTCTCAGAAGATGAAACCCTTAGAACCCTAAACTACCCCAGAACTCCCATTTCCCAAGTGTGTGTGTTGTGTGTGAGCTAAGAGCAAAATCCGTCCTTTTTGTGTAGTGCATGTTCCTTTATTTATAGGCATTGAAGTGGGGCCCAACGAGGTATAGATAGTCTTTGTTGCCCTCAGCTATTGACTCCCTTCTTCTAGCCTCCTTTTCCTTCAGTTCTGCTCACTTTTCTTTCATTTCCTTCGCTAGTCCGTTTCCTCAGCTCTTCCTGGATCTAGTGATTTCGTCACACACCTGGCTTAAAAACTGTGTTAGACCCAGTAAAATATAGTGCTTTTCACCACATAACCGATGTATAAAATTAGCCTTATCAAACTGCTCACACTTAAACCATACTTGTCCTCAAGTATAACGACAAGAAAAAAAAAAGAATAAGGTGAATTTCAAGCAAGGTTATCCTCGACTCCTAGACCTAGACATAACTGACGCACAAATATAGACACTTAAAACAAATGAAAACATATAAACACATATGCATGAGTTAGTTTCAACTTTTAGGCAATCGTCCCCACAAGATTAAGGTCAATCCAACAGGCTGCAATCCTCCAAATAGGCCCTTTCCCTTCTCTACCTAGCCAATCTGTCACTTCGTCAAGATAGCCTCTTATTAACCCAATTGTTGGATTCACTCAATCACTCATTCCTCACCAGGGATGTTAGGATCGATTCTCTCTTAAGTTATTTCCATACCACTGAAGCGTCGGGTTATAAGAGTTTCCTCCTCTTTCCTGGGTCAGGTTATTATTGTTCCTGCCCTTAGTTACCTTTCCCCTGGACTTCGTCCAGCTTATACCTCCTTCTCTCTTTTTTTTTTTTTTATTCTTTCCCTTTCTCCTTTTTTTTTTTTCTCTGGACTTTGTCCAGCTTATTCCTCCATTTCCTTCTTCTCTCCTCTGGACTTCGTCTAGCTTATTACTTCTTTTTCCTGGACTTCGTCCAGCTTATACCTTCATAACCCAATTCCCCTTTTTTTTCTCCTTCATGACTCTCTCCCTAAGCACTCAGTGGCGGCCCCTTTACATGTGTTAGCTCGAAGTTATTTAAGGCTTATAACTCGCTTTTATAGTGGGGCTTCACAACTAAGTAAGTAAAGGCATCCTCTATCGTTCTTACTTCATTCAGATTGACTTGGCTTATTAAAGAAAAAGGCTTCTAAGTTGAAATACCTCCTATTTTCAATTACTTTCACTAAGAAGATCATGTCGTATTGTATTCACTAGCTCATGCGACACAAACAAAAACTAGACCTAAAGACTCTTATCATGCTGACAATTACATGCATTGACTCCTCTTCCCCTCCCACTTCACTCAAGCTTGTCCCCAAGCCATCGTCGTGAAGGGGGGAAACAGAGAGATCAATGCAACACTCAACAAACAGTTTATGAAGGGGAGAAGACACAACAAAACAGAAAACATAAACTTCTCACACTTAGACCAAGCATTGGGCTAAGTGGGAGAAGACAACCACAGAGTGCAAATAACAAACAAACAACAAAAACAAAGAAAAATAACTGAGAACAAAATTTAAAAGTTACTTGGTCCTGGGGGTGATTCACTTCCGGGGCTGGCTCCCTCGAGAGCCAGATTGGGGTGGGATTCCGGGTCGGGTAATCTTCACTTTCTTTTTTGCCGGCTGCTCCATCTCCTCTTCTTCCTGTTCTGGTTGGTCAGATACTGGCTTCCTGATCATGACGGACTTTGATTTTGTTGGGATTGATACTTGCTTGGGTACGGGTGGGGAGACCATCTGCTTGAGCGGTTGCGGTGGTCGCTGGACGGAGGGACTGCTCTGGACTGGTTACTTGACCTCGCTGCTGGACCCAGGAGTTACCTTCGACTGGGTCAAGGGGAGTGTCTTCTGCAACCATTTCATCATCTTCATTACAAGGTCCACAGCCTCCGTCATGCGCTCGTTTTGCTTAGCGGACTTCACTGCCAAGTCTGCAATATTGCCCCGCAGGGTCTTCACCTCTTCCCAGCTCCCGTTCAATTCTTTCCTTATCCCCCCAAGCTCCTTCACCATTTCCTTTCTCATCATCTGCATTTCTTTTCTCACATCCTGAACATCCTTCCGCAGCTCTTCAACTTCTTCACTCGGCATGGCCTCCGCAACCTCCTCTGTCTCCGCCTTCACCTTATCTCCTACCGTGTAGAAGAAGGTTTGTTTTCTGTGCGCTTGAAGCAACCCCTTGTTGAAAAAGTATTCAACACTGAAAACCTCAGGGGGCTCGCACATCACGACCAAGGGTGCGGCTTTGGCTATATTCATTTCAACGTTCCGCTGGAGGTAGGCGCCTAGGAGGTGGCAGGTATACATATGTCGAGATGACATGCTTGAGCCAGCCAATAACCCAGATGTACCTTAACGCCCTTTGCCATGCACCAAGTGAAATAAAGGTCGGTAGTTGTAAGAGCTGAATTTGCAATTCCCATTAAGTTGTAGCTGATAAACGTCTGAGCAAAACGGAGGATTCTGTCCTCGATGTGAGAACCCTTGGAATAGCTTGACTTGAATGCCCATGCCTTCGAGTGAGTGATTAGTTCCCATGCTGCTTGTACTCTGAATCCCGGCGTATTCTTTGGCACACCGATCATTCTCTCGTTCCATATTCCTCCATCATCCTCAGCCTTGGTGAACAGCCTCATCCTCAAGGACCAATCCCGGATGCTCATCTCGTGTTCTTCATTAAAGAGCCTGAAAGTTATGGAGTCCGCATCAAGGTCAGAGGTGTTCTTCAGTCAGAATGTGGAGAAAAACTCCCGTGCTAGGTCCACCGGTACTTTCTCCTGGTTGTGCTTTAGCAACCACTCGAACCCTATTGAATAGATACATGCGCAGAAATCTTCATCGCATGCAATCATCCGAAGTTCCTTGGGGTTGTAATGCTTCCCACACTTAGCCATTTTCCCTGCACTGCATCGTTCCTTGTACACTGTGGCCCATTTCTGATCGTCGAACTGCCTCATCGACTCTAGCAGTTCCTTAGTCAGCCATATCTCCGGTCGTCCCGGGACAAATTCCTCTTCAGATTCCCCAAGTTCAGAGTCGGACTCATGGGTAGGCTTGTCTTGTTCCTCGGCAGAGGGATCTTCGGTTACTGGGGAAAGGGTCTCCTCAACCTCCTGGACGAAGGGAGCTTTCCTTGACTGTGTAGACGTGGTCGCCGCTGCCTTTCCTTTTCTCGCTCTCTCACTGACCAGGCGACATTCCTCTGCCTCTTCAGCATCTGTCCCTCGGGCAGGGAACTCCTCTTTCTCCGTAGGAACTAAGTCATCAACTTCATCGAGCAGACTCCTCCTGGCTCGTCTCCTCTATGTCCTCTTGTCCACTTGGGGTTCGTTTTCTTCCTGGTCATCCACTAGGTCCACAATCAGATTCAGCCCTTCCTCAGTGGGCTCTGGTACTCCAGTAATGTATAGATCTGTCTCTTCCACAAGTTTTCTCGGGGTTTCCCCCACATCATCCACCATCGGGGTTTCCCCCCTGACATCACTTGGGGTCATCCCCTCTTCCATGGGCTCAGGGGTCGTACCCCTGAAATCAGTTGGGGTTTCATCCCCAGTTTCCATAGGGGTTTCCCCCTCAACTACCAACGTTTGAAAAGGGGTTTCCCCCTCAGCAACTTCTACCACCACAGGGGTTTCCCCCTCAACAGTCCTTTCCACAATAGGGGATTCCCCCTCCGCAACGTCTTCTATAACAGGGATTTCCCCCTCAGCATCTCTCTCACCCTCAGAGTTAGGGTTGTCGTTACCTTGTCGTCCGGCCTCCATCTCTGTTCCACCGTTTGTCTGCCCACCATCTTCCGTCCGCTCATGCGCCGCCTCTTCTTTATCCGCCTCCCGTGAAGCGGTTTCTGCATGTTGAGATCCAGAGTCCGGCACCCTGGTTGAATCTTGAAGCTTTTCTTCCTGGTGAACTGCGGTTGTGCCGCTGAATCCGCTGGAATTGTCAGTAATGGTATAGCCGCCGCGGATGTCATTAGGCTAGCGGAGAACAAAGCGTATACTTCCTTCGCTTTCTCGACGCTTCCCAATTTCTGCGTCAACTCTGCCAACAGAGCTGCGTCATACACCGTTGGCTGCGAACTTCCGGTGACCTGGGTTGAATCCATTACTGTAGATCTGAAATTAAAAAGAAACTTAGTCGAATTTGGTTAGGGTTTTTGTTTTAGAGAGAGAATGAACGTAGAGAGAAGGGAGAGGAAATGCAGTTTTCGCCGATTGGGATTAATGGAGAGAGAAGCGACGTTTTGCCTTTTCTGATGAAGAGATGGTGCGGTTGCAGGCGTGATGTAAGCAACCGTACACCTCCCATATATATCGGCCAAATTTTGAAATTCAAAATATCTCCATCCCTCCTTGACCTCTTCCTCCAAACTCTCCTTGACTTCTTCCTCCAGTCTTTCCTTCCCTAGATGACTTCCCTGACCATGACCCTTTTAAAAAAATTTGAAGATGCCAGACTCATAGGTCAAGGTTAGAGAATACAAAGTTGGTTGTTCCTTGGAGTCTGGTACTTCGAAAATATTTTTGGGAGATTTAAATTGTATATACTATTTTTTTGGATTTTCCTTTGTTTGAAAAGCAGTTAAACTATTACACATTCCTTTTGAGTATCCCCGAGATTCCCCGGTTCAGTGCATATTTTCAAAAATTTCAACCAATTTACCTGACCCAGGAATTCATCAAGAATACCTCCTCGTCTATCTAGGTGATAGTAGAGAGTGCGCGTAGTGGCAATTCCTCCACTACACACAGCTCAGAATTATCCCTAGACTTTCACTCTATGACCATTAACAAGAAAAGGGACCGAGTTAGAGGCACTTCCCTGGATTTCCACTGCTCCGTTTGCACGGAGGCCGACGATGGTATATGGAACGATCCACTTTGACTTCAACTTCCCTGGCATCAGCTTGAGTCGGGATTGGAAAAGGAGCACCTTCTGTCCCACATGGAGTTCCTTGACCCGGAGATTTTTGTCATGCCATAACTTCGTCCTTTCCTTGTACCACATGGCAGACTCATACGACTCCAGCCTCAGCTCTTCCAGTTCTTGTAACTGTAATTTCCTTTCTTCTTCACAAGCCGAAGACTTCATGTTCAACTCTTTTACTGCCCAGTACGCCTTGTGCTCGATACCCACGGGTAAGTGGCACATCTTGCCAAACACAAGCCTGTAAGGCGACATCCCAATAGGCGTCTTAAAAGCAGTTCTGTAGGCCCATAATGCATCGCCGAGCCTCTTGCTCCAGTCCTTCCTTGACGGATTAACTGTCTTTTCCAATATTACGTTGATTTCGCGGTTAGAAATTTCCGCTTGGCCATTAGACTGAGGGTGGTACGGGGTAGATACTCTATGGTGAACACCATATTTCTTCATCAGAGCCTCGATGGTGCGATTACAGAAATGTGTACCTTGGTCTGAGACGATGGCTCTAGGAAATCCATATCTGTTGAAATATTAGCCTTCAGAAATTTTGCCACCTCCTTCGATTCACATGTTGTGGTGGCCTTAGCTTCTATCCACTTAGACACACAGAATACTTCTTCAAAAACCCTCAACCACTTATACTAAAATTTAGCACAGGGAAGTAGGGATCGATCCCATAGAGACGGATGTGTAATTAAATGTGCTCAAGGATTTGGAAATTATTTTTAGGTTGGCTGCTGCCACGCATTTTTGGGTTGAGGAAATTAGACTAAACTTGGAATTGAAATCTGCTACGCTAACAGCGAGATCTAAGCAGAACAGAAATCATGCATGTAAACTGGAAATCGAGACAATCACTAGATCTAAGAAACTATACTAAATTACCTAGACCTGGGAAATAAACTGATGGTGGGGACCATGGCTGAAAAAGCAGAGTACGGACGAAAAGCTGGAAAAACAACTAACTAAAGTACTAACTAACAGCGACATCATCTTCTTCAAATCAAATTGCATCAAAACTCAGTAGAAACAGGTATGAAGCGTAATCGGAAAACAAAGCAGACTGGATTTAAGCAATTTAACGAAGAACAATTAGGAACTAAACAGATCTATGGCTACTAGACGAAGTAAAACAGAAGGTAAATAGAAAACTCAAAATCCATGCACAACTCGATTTCCCCTGTTCAGATCCAACCTCGGATGCTAATCCACTCCGGATCCAAGCATCCGACACAACTCCGGCCAAAAGTAAATCCATAGCTTCAAATTCAACAAACAACCTCCGATCAACAACAACAACACAGATCCACAGCCGAATTCCCCAGATCAAGCACATAACTGACCAAAACAGAGATTAACAAACAACTACCGAGATAAAACTTCAAACAAAATTAAATCAGCATAGATCATCACAAGATAAACACCATCATGACAGAAACTAAATGCATAGATAATCTGTAACAACAACAACCAAATTGACTTCCAAAACGCGAAGTTCAACAAAATAAAGTGCAAAAACGGAATGAAAGTAGATTGTTTCTTCGCCCTTCATGCGGACGGTGTTACGACTGACTTTCTCGGAAGATGAAACCCTTAGAACCCTAAACTACCCCAGAACTCCCATTTCCCAAGTGTGTGTTGTGTATGAGCTAAGAACAAAATCCGTCCTTTTTGTATAGTGCATGCTCCTTTATTTATAGGCGTTGAAGTGGGGGCCAGCGAGGTATAGATAGTCTTTGTTGCCCTCAGCTATTGACTCCCTTCTTCTAGCCTCCTTTTCCTTCAGTTCTGCTCACTTTTCCTTCATTTCCTTCGCTAGTCCGTTTTCTCCAGCTCTTCCTGGATCTAGCGATTTCGTCACACGTCTGGCTTAAAAACTGTGTTAGACCCAGTAAAATATAGTGCTTTTCACCACATAACTGATGCATGAAATTAGCCTTATCAACAGACCCCTGCGCCAAGGAGGAGCAGGAGGAATGTCTGAACGACCCCCCCCCCCCCCCCCTAAATGACCATTTAGTTTTTCTTTTTAATTTTCAATTTTTAGTTTTTTTTTATTACTCTTATTGTTTAGGTAAATGTATGTGTATAGTCATGTGTGCAAACCCCATTCATAACACTTAGCCTATCTAATAGTCTAAGTGTGAGAAGTAAAGGGTTTGCTACTTTGGTGCATGTGTTATGTTTATGTTTTTTTTTGTGTGATCTGTCATATGCATGTTAACTCACACTTAGCCTACTGCGTAGTCTAAGTGTGAGGAGTTTATATGTTTATATATCATGTTTTAAAATATTCTGTTTTGTTTTGTTAAATCTATGTATATATCTAAAACTGTCCCACTTAGCCTATTGCATAGTCTAAGTGTCAGAAGTTTTTAGATATAGTATGTGTTTGTTATAAATGTGTGTCTGTCATACTAGCCATTCCCATTTTTCACTTCACATCCCGTATCTGGGGCAGACACTTGTGAAGGGAGAGGGGGGAGCAAATGGACAGTATGACATGTATATATGTGTTATTTAAGTCAGTGCATGTTAGTATTTTTAAGGTTTTGTTTAGGTCTAGGATTTATGTGTTTTTACGAATGGGCTTAAAACTCAACTGACTCAAACTGACGGTGGAGGGAATTGAGGGAGATAAGACATGCTGGAAAACAGAAACCACCCCCCACAATAGCTCCTAGTCAGTATAGATGATGCTAGTATGAAGGAAAAAACTCATTCCTTAGGTAAGACACGAAAGCCCTCTTAAAAGGTGAGTTAGAAGCCCAAAGTGGAACTACATTCCACTAAACACAGAGAAAAAAGGAAGAGTGGCTACCACATGATGTCTAGGGCAAGGTGACCGCGTGTAGCAAACCCTGAAGGCAGTAGGAAACCACCCGGAAAAAAAAATCTTACCCTTAGAACCCCATTTTCTAACCTGATCTACACCCCGAAATAACCCATCAGCCACTAGGACTGTGTGTGTGCAAGGCATAAGGCAAGGAAGCAACTACCCAGGAGGACATACGAAAAGAACCAGCTGAAGAAAAGAAAAAAGGAGAAAATCGATCTGGAAAAATTCCAGATCCAAAAATATAAGAAGGTATAAGGGTGGCAAAGCCACAGAAAAGAAAATCGAAGAAAATGGTCGCAGATACTTGACCACAAAAAGAGAAGGGAGGAAGAAGGAATAAGGGTAGCGAAGCCACAAGGAAGCTACTGACCAGTTGGAAGCCAATGTCAGAAATTGTCCAGCCGAAGAAGAAGCCCTAGCCAGAAACTTAAATGCACACAGTTCTCCCACATCAAAATAAGTAGTTAGTTTTTTAACCTTAGAGCCTTAGGAACCACCACCCCAAACATTACAAACCAATAGCCCCGTTACAAGCCCTAAAGACCTTCAGGAACTGCGCGTGAGATCTGAGTCCGAAACATCTGTGGTTAAGCATTGAAATAAAACAGTCCTAACATACCCTGTGAGGAATAAGAGACTGAGTGAATCTAGTGTTTGTCCTAGAAGTGGGTTATCCTGACAAGCGGATATACTGACTAGGAAGGAAAAGGGGGGCGGCGGAAGTTCAAGGCTGCCTAAGGCCGGATTGCACCTGATCCCAAGGGGAGGGATGGTTGAAAATATAGCCTGTTCTATGTGTTTGAGTTATTTAATATATGTTTATGTGTTGTGTCGTTTCGTTTTTCTTGCGTCAGAGTCTTGAGACTAGGTTAGGTAGAGTCGGTCAGGGGGAGTAACCAGGCTCGAATTTGACTTATTTCTATTTGTTTGTCTTCATGCTTGAGGACAAGCACATGGTAAGTATGAGGAGTTTGATAAGTCGTATTCTAAGCCTTGATTACTGGTCAGTATGTCGTGAAATGCATGTATTATCTGCAAAACAGTTGCTCAAGTGTGTAGGTTAAGGGATCCAAGCCAGTAGGAGACGATTCAGGCGACGCAAGTGAAAAGAGCACTAGAAGGGTGCAATGCTGACCAGGATGCATGCCAGAGAAAAGGCTCGAGATGGAGAAGAAGGATAGCTGAGATGATCATTAGCAAGGGCAGAAAAGTCAAATCGAGAAGGAAGTCTACCCTAAAAGCAAGGGCAAGCCTCCCTATAAAAGAAGCCACTTGGAGAGAGAAAGAGTTCTTAGTTCGCAAGCTCTCGGTTCTCATACACACTTAGTAGAATTCTCTCTAGAAGATCAGTCCTTCAGCATTATCCAGTCTCTCATTCCTCGCCACAGCTATGGTCACTTGACGTCCAAGAGTCTGCCGGAGAAATCATCGTTCTACCGTTCCAGCCAGTTTGCCGTAGTAGTATAGCAGTATCACCGCCCGGAGTGGCAAAACAATCGTTATTTGCTTTCTAGTTTAAATTTTACTTGTTTTCTTCGTTGGATCTGTTGCAAACAATTTATCTTTGTTGCCTTTTGAAGTACTTGGTGAAGATCCAAACGTTTAAGTTATGAAGTTTATATTCCGAATGTCTCTTTGGTTTGGGTTTGCTTCATTCTGCCTAGGAAAGTTAGATTTAGTTATCGCTTTTAATTTTTAAGTGCGTGCATGTATTTTCTTTCGAGTAGGCTAGATTTGTAGTTGTTGATCGAAATTTGTAGTTATGTCTCAGTTTGAGTTTTTGTGCATGAGTTTCCCGTTATGTGTTGTGATCACCACCTTGCATGTTAGTCAGTAGAGGCAGTCTGCAATTTCAGCTGTTCATCTTAAGTTTAGCATTTTTAATCAATGGATCTTGAGTTTGAAATTATGAATCTGAGTTTAGTCATGGAGTTTGTGTTCATATGATTTCTGTTAATACTTGGTGAAGAAGAAAACGTCAAAATCAACTTTTGCCTTGGACCACTTTTGCTTTTTAGTTACTTTTGCTTTTGTCTCCTACTTTTCAGTTGTACCTTCCAAACCTGTCAGAAAGCCAACCAGCCACCAGATATACCTTGTTGTCTAAATTTCCTCTTTTAGTAGTTGTCTACTTTTCACATGTCTCTGAGATACCTTGTCCCCTATTTTCACGAACACAACCACATGCCTGTTATTTTCCCGCCTACTAGCCAGTAGAGTACCATCTTTATTTCTCGCCTAGGTAGAATAGCAACCCCAAAAGCGTGGTAGCTAACCAAAAACCCCCAGGAATATCACCACAGTTATCCGAACATGTCCATCCTTGTGGGATTCGACTCTTACCTCCATTATACTAACCAGTAGAAGTGGGTTGAGGGAATTTGTTTGATACCAGGTTCCGGTTGTCGTGCCAACGACTCAGCTAGGTCGGGAATCTCATCCTGATCAGTTGGTTACGCTCTTGCATTTACACACCCAACCAAACAAACCTGCACTTTCAATATCCATCTGATTTATACACAGACAATTATTTTATCGCTTCATGTATCATTTTGCACATCAAAGTTCTTGATCAAAATTATTTTCTCATTGGCGTTTAACTATCAATTAAAACCCATCAAGGATTTTAATACAATGAAACATGGGAGTTTAAAATACTACTTGCTTTAATATATTTATTTACTCTATACACGTTTAAGGACGTTAATTTGAGCGGGGTATTACATCTTAAGTCGAACACTGAGCCGGCCATTGCTTTCTTCTCTCTAACTCTTGCTGTTTCTCACTCCCTCTGCCTATATATACCAATACAACCATAGGGTAGCATTAAAAGCAGGAGCCCTTTTAAATGTAGAACATGATACCAAATAAAATAGATCAATATAAAAGAACATAAGGTTATTATAAGATCATTTTTAGTTCATTATAGAAAATTTGCATTTTAAAATACACTAAAAAAATCTAAAAATAAACTAGTTCATTTTAAGAATCAGATTAATATATTGAACTAATAATGAAATAACAATGACCTTAATGGTCTCCTACAATGAACTCTTTTCATATAGTTCTATGTTCTGCATTTAAGATTGGTTCTGTGTGGATCATAATCCTACAACTAATGTGTATTCATCACACAAGAAAATCAACATCAAGCTAGCTAATTAGAAATTAAATATGGGTTATAGTGATGAGAGTGTTTTTTGGAATAATAGTGAAGCCTATTTTCCGGCTCATGATTTTCAAAATGCAAATCATGATGGCTTCTCTTGTCATGATTCTGGTGGCTCGAAGAGGATTTCACTCTCTTCGGGCTCTGAGAACAACCACCAGGTTCTCTCTTCATCATCATCTTCATTTTTGATTCTATTCATTTTTAGATGAAAAAATATATCACCAAAAAAAACTCATTTTTTAACTTGTTTTTGTGCATTTGTTTTAGCGTGCGCCGCCATCTTTGGCTCGCACGCGCAATATTGTGCAATACTTTCAAATCACGTTCGGAAAAAAAAAGATTATGCTTCTTCCCAACCATACATTCCTTTTTTTCCTCTTTTCCACTTTATGCCTTAACACTTGAAAAGGTTAATGGTCGTTGTATAATGCTACACCTGATGAAATATATTGATCACGTGTGTTTTAATTTTGTCTAGTACAAAAAATTAAAACGAGATTGTTAGCCATAGTGTACAATTTTAATAGCCTTTCGGATTTGTAAGAAGGAAGTGCAGAGAGTTCATCCCAGTCAAGTCCTCTTGGGCTGACCCTAAGTACAACTCCATCATTCCTAAATATGTTGCAGATGAGTTTAAATAAAGGGGCATTCTGTTTCCGGTAAGGATATGCCGAAAAGAAAAGTGAAGAAATATGTATCTCCGGAAAAATTAAAGGCTTTCAATTTTCCGGCAATGCGCCTCCAGATCGGAACTTGGGAGGTATGTAGAAATTAATTAATGATGATATCAGTTAATTAACTGGTTCTGTCCAAAAAAAAAGCCAGTCACATACTAAAATTAGAAAGTTAATTTCAATTTGTTACTCACTTTTTATATTCATCTGTTTAACTATATTCATATTTTCTCTTTTTCTCTCGTGCTATGCAGAAGGTGAGTAAAAATGAAGGTGATTTCACCGCCAAATTCTACTACGCGAAGCACAAAATAGTGTGGGAGGTGCTTGATGGTGCTATCAAGAGCAAGGTCGAAATGTCGTGGTCTGACATCGCAGCCATAAGGATCTCCCTACCCGAAGGTCTCCCCGGCACCCTCGAAATCGAGGTTTTCTTCTCTCTCTTTTAACTCTTTTTATTATTTCCTTTCTACTTTGTGCAAGAGAATTAGATGAAATTGGTTAATTTTTTTGTGAAGCTGAACCAGCCCCCGGTGTTCTTCCACGAAATCAACCCTCAGCCAAGAAAGCACACCCTTTGGCAGAAGTCCGAGGATTTCACAGGAGGCCAAGCTCCCAATTGGAGGTATGGTCATTACAAGTGCATTACAAGTGCATAAAATGTTCACGGTTAATAGTTTTGCAATAAGAATTGGTTACCAAAGGAATACAATCTTATATATCTCTCTCTTGATACATTCAATTCTTATTGCAGAAACTACATACAATGAACATTTTATTAAATGTAATGAATTGCCCTCTTGTAATGAATATTATGCATATAATGTTCATTATACATGTTTATTGCAAGTGCATAAAATGTTCGTTAGAAGTGCATAAAACGTGCATGGTTAGTAGTTCTAACACAATGCTCTCGCTTTCTCAGGATACACTCTCTGATGTTCTCACCCGGTGTGCTGGACAAACACTGCGACAAGCTTCTGCAATCCGATGTGCGCCTGTGTGCATTGGCCAAGATGCCATTCCCGAGCCACGCTTCTCCTTTTTATAATCCAGACATGTTCGTGCCCTTCTCACTAGACTTTAACACCATCTTGGGCTGGTTATCATCCAAATGGAGGGATGATTGATTTTGGGGTGGCTGCAGCGCCCTCCAACAACACCAACTACCAGCAGGCATATGGAATGGGGTTGGGGTTGGATGCACAACCCATGGGCGGACCCAAGTTAAAATTTTATAAATTATGAGTGCTCAGTGGATGATGCCCCCTCAACCTCAGCTCTACCCTGACTTGAGCCTCAACATGGTAGATGATTAATCTCTGCTGATGGGGCAGCACCATTTCGTTGATAACTCTCTGCCTCCGTTTCCCGGTGAAACTTCCGCCTCCTCCAACTTTTACATACCGCCATGGGAGTGAGAGTGATTCAAATAGCTGCATTTGGTAGGACATCTGGCCCAAGGATCCATGGTATCCACTGACGTGAATATTCTTTATGCTGATTTGTATACACTTTGGAGGGGATATTCTCTGTGCTGATTTGTGTACACTTTGGAGGGTGGGACAACTGGACCCCTGACTATTTGGTTAAGGATGAACGAGTCACATGCTACTTGACCACTCTTTGAATTTATTTCTATTTTCTTTTCTAGAATCAAAACAAACATGTCTTGGATAATTGTGAAAATTTTCTCTTCACCATAAATAGGATTTAGTGAAATAATAAATTATTCTAATAGTATTACATTTTCTAAATTAGTTGGTGTATAGAAAGGAAACATGTTTTAAAGAGGCCGGCCTTTGTGTTGATCTAGCTAGTCGTTAAGATATTATGGGTCCAATTCCCTTGTCACACTTCCACCAACCATGAAAATGGCATAATTATATTTGGATTTCAAAATAATTCAAATTTCGAATTCCTTTCATACAATTTGTCCATTAATAATTTTATCTCTTTGGCAATGATATTTGCATACCATGAGCGGACATTGGTTTCCAATTTGAAAGGTGATTACCAATACAAGAAATGAGAATCAAATCAACCATCTCTTTCACAATCATATAAAAGTAATGATTGGTCATTCTCTCATTATACGCATCAATCACGGTCAAAGAATGTGTGAATCTCTCTCTTGATTTCTTTCTTTGGATAAAACTACAAAAAAATCTACACTACAGTTATTATATACGCACATGTGCGTGTTTTTGTTTGTGTTTGTGTTTGTGTGTGCGCGTTATCACTATCACTTTCACTTCCTATATATTGCCCATTCAATTGGAAACTCTTTCAAACAAAGTCTGCGCGTGCTTCATTTTTATATTATGATTTATGAATTATTTATCCCACGATCCAATTAGTGTTATGTTCCGTGCATATTCTTCATACCTAATCAGTGAAGATCTTTGTTCCTAATTATGTTTGGTACTGTATCATATTAGGATAATGTAATCAATTAGTATATCAGATCGTTAGATTCCATATATCGTTTTCTTTTCTTACATGATATTATTAATAATATATTGTTCTATGAATATAGTAACTCGTAAAGGCACAAAATATTGGCAACCTTTTATGAACTTGTAAGTAACAATTGATTTCTTGTTAAAAAGAAATGGGTATAGTTTTTGTTAGAGAACCTTGTGATGAACAAAGTGATGTTCGAATCAAGAATGTGTGTAATGCTGAATTGCATGAGGTGAAAGTGATAGATGATCACGTGACAGTGTGTGGTGCACTAGATAAGTCCAAGAGTGAATATGTGCAAGCTAGGCTACTGGAAAAGGCCGTCACTGAGCCAACAACCAACCCACAGGACCACAAGTGTACTTGGAGAGACGTGGCGGTCAAAGGAATGGGACCACAAGTGTACTTGGAGAGACGTGGCGGTCAAAGGAACGGTGAAGAAGATGATTTAGCAGATTCTGTTTCATTAACTTAGTAATTACCAGCTTATCTTCTCGTACAAGGATTAGTGAATAGGTCTAGATGCTTCCTAGTTGTGTTATAAGTATTGTAATGTAGCAGCACTTGAAACACACATGAAACAGTGAAAAGTCTTTATCCATGGCTATTTGTAGAATTCTCTGCTTTACTTTCTTCTTCATGATTCATGACCATTGCTTTCAGTTTTATTAGGGAATACACGAAATTTGGATAATTTTTATTTTGCACAAATTTTAAATTTAATCATCAAATAAATGGACTTCTAATTCACTTCTTTTGAAAATTTGTAATAATCACAAACGTTACAAGCATACATCCACGTAGGGACGGAGCCAATTCATAATGAGATGGGCAAATGCCCACCTCAGTTTCCCATATACATGTAGATTTATATAGCAGATTATATTAATTTATTAATTAAGCACTAAATTGCCTCTAGTATCTTATAATAAAAAAATATATAATTACCCCATCTAATAACATAAAATGCAGTCAGAATCCAAGATAATAGAAAAGATGTATAAAATATTTTCCTTTTCTTTAGAGAATAGAACATGCAGGAAAAAGAAAAGAGTTTATAGCTATCGACGAACAAAAAGTAGAGCTTCTCTATAGAAAAATTTGAATGTCTATATTTTAATTTGCCCCTTCGATTATAATTTTTTGGCTCCGTCTATGATCCACGTGAACTTGTTATCATTTTCACTTACTGAAAACATGTATTTTGATCGATTATTTTATGATAAACACTTATCAGTATGAATTTTTTTTCACTAAGAACATGCTTTTCTTAGAAGGTTTGTAGTGACACTACTTACTGAGTAGCCATTTTACTAAGAAATTGAAATTAGTAAAATAATTGTCCAATATGTCGAACAACCCATGTGTTCGGTAAATATTGGATAATTTATATCATATTTACCCTAGAGTTTGTTACTTACTTTTTACACGACAACGGGGTGTTTTAATAATTTTAAATCTTATTTCCTACTGCATTACATAATTTACATAACTATGTATTTGAAACCCCAAGCAGTATATGCTCGGTATATTTAATTAGAATATTAGGAATTTTATTTTATATATTATTTTTAATTAATTTAAATAATGGTAATATAATTTATGAATAATTTATTTAATAATAAAATATTGCATAAAATGTAAAAAAATAAATTTTACTTACCAAGAAAGAAGCACCAATGCACACACGTTAGCACGGGTCAAATCCGACAATGAACCAATTTTAGTTGCAAAAAAATGAATTTCAATGCGCAAAATTTGCACGACTCAAATCCGACATGATCCAATTTTACTTACCCAAAAAGGAGCCGCAATGCGCGCACTCTAGCACAAGTCAAATCCGACATAATCCTACATAGTCATTCATTAAATCAAATAGCCTTTTATTAGAAAGACTTCACTTTAACCTTACTTTCTACTATAAATTAATATTATAGTATAAAAGTATAAATTAGATTCCAATAATTAATTTCATATTTTACTATAAAATTAGTATATAAAATATGAGTCAAATTTCACTAATTTTCTCATTTACATGTTTTTCTATATTTCTTAAAACTTGAACCGAAACAAAATAAGTGAAAGGAGAGTAACTTTTTATTGAATGAGGTCACATAAATGTTCATTCTTTTATTCCTTTTCTGTAAAGAAAATTAATACGCGTTATCACTCATTTACTCCGCATTGCTATTTTATAAAAGCAAAAGCAAAATTTATTATCTTATGTACAAATTCAATAAATAAATATTGATGTCTTTAACTTAAATTAAAATCTCTCACATGCAATCTAGAAGAGAAGTCCATAAAGATCCGTCATTAAATATAAAGTAAGTTCTGAAGAAAATAATAGGAGTATACATTAAAGTAAAATTATGGCAACAAAAATTTATGAGGCAAATCTCGAAAAGAATAGAGTTCCTTGGGTCAAAATGAACCCCAACTAACAAAAATGAGATTTAATAAGGAAAATTATATAAAAGAAATAAGTGTTACTCGTCAACATAATTTCAATGAATTATAATCAGTTTTGATAAGAAAAATGTATTGTTCTTATTTTACTGCATCAACTTAATTTGAATAAATTATGATCAATTTTGATAAGAATACATTTATTGTTCTTATTTTATTTGGTACACATAATATGAAAGTATAACTCGTATGAGTTGCGACAGCCAACATAAATGTACACTTTATATGAGTTGAAACCATCCATACCATGACGCAATACACGACAACTCCATTCCGTACCATGACATTATACACGACAACTGATTTGAATAATCCTTCGATCACATGTTCAAATTGATCGCATTTAATCTAAAGATAATTTTATTACTACTATAATTTATGAAAATTAGCTAGTATAGTTTATATAAATTTATTTGACGACCACTTAATTTTCACTATCTATAATATTTATTTCAAATTAGCCTAATAAAAAATCGGCCAATAGCAATAATTAAAGAGATAAAAAGATATATTCCTAGTTTTTATGTTTTCATTTACCACAAAAAAAATGTTGTTGGCTCAAGATCTGAAGTCAAACACTGAGCCCATTGCTTTCTTCTCTCAACTCTTGTTGTTTCCCACTCCCGCTGCCTATATATACCACACCAACACATGTGCATTCATCACACAAGAAAATCAACAAGAAGCTTACTAGTTAGAAATTAAATATGGGTGATAGTGATCAGAGTGTTTTTTGGAATGATAGTGAAGCCTATTTTCCAACTCATGATTTTCAAACGGCAAATCATGATGGCTTCTCTGGTGAAGATTCCGGCGACTCAAAGAGGATTTCACTCTCTTCAGGGTCTGAGAACAACCACCAGGTTCTCTCTTCTTCATCTTCATCTTTATTGGGTCCATTCATTTTTAGTTGAACAAAAAAACTCACTTTTTTACTCGTTTTTGTGAATTTGTTTTAGCACACACCACCATCATTGGCTCTCACGCGCAATATTGTGCAATACATGCAAATCACGTTCAAAAAAAAATAAATTAGTACTATGTTTTTTCCCAACCAGACATTCCTTTTTTTCCCATTTTTCCACTTTATACCTTAACATGTGCAAAAGTTAATGGTCGTGGTACAATGCTACACCTGATGCAATATATTGATCACGTTTGTTTTAATTTTGTCTAGTACAAAAAATTGAAACAAGATTGTTAGCCATAGTGTACAATTTTAATAGCCTTTTTGGATTTGTAGGAAGAAAGTGCAGAGAGTACATCCCAATCAACCCCTCTTGGGCTGACCCTCAGTAAGACTCCATCATTCCTAAACCTGGTGCAGATGAGTTTGAATAAAGGGAAGAGTTATGTTTCCGATAAGGACAAGCCGAGAAGAAGAGTGGAGGAATATGTATCTCCGGAGAAATTAAAGGCTTCCAATTTCCCGGCAATGTTCCTCCAGATCGGAACTTGGGAGGTATGTAGAAATTAATTAATGATAAGATTAGTTACTTGCACATACTAAAAATTGAAAGTTTCTTTCAATTTATTATTCCTTGCACATACTAAAAATTGCAAGTTACTTTCAATTTATTACTCACATTTTATTTTTATCTCCTTTACTTTATTCATAGTTTCTTTACTCCTTCCTTGCACATACTAAAAATTGAAAGTTTCTTTCAATTTATTATTCCTTGCACATACTAAAAATTGAAAGTTACTTTCAATTTATTACTCACGTTTTATCTTTTATCTCCTTTACTTTATTCATAGTTTCTCTTTCTCTCTCATGCCATGCAGAACGTGACTAGGAATGAAGGCGACGTCACCGCCAAATTCTACTATTCGAAGCGTAAAATGGTGTGGGAGGTGCTAGATGGTGCTCTCAAGTGCAAGCTCGAATTGTCGTGGTCTGACATCTCTGCCATAAGGGTTTCCCTACTCAACGGTCTCCCCGGCACCCTCGAAATCGAGGTTTTCTTCTCCCTCTTTACTTATTTTTTTACTATTTCCTTTCTACTTTGTGCAAAGAGAAAGAGATGAAACTGGTTGTTTTTTATTTTGTGAAGCTGAACCAGCCCCCGACGTTCTTCCGCGAGATCAACCCTCAGCCAAGAAAGCACACCCTTTGGCAGCAGCCCCCTGATTTCACGGGAGGCCAAGCTCCCAATTGGAGGTATATAAAATACAAAAAATTCTTATTGCAGAATTTCAAACCATGGACATTTTATGCACTTGTAATGAACGTATTATATACATGTAATGAACTGCCCTCTTGTAATGAATATTATGCATTTAATATTCGTTAGAAAGGATAGTCTATTACATGTTTATTACAAGTTCATACAATGTGCATTACAAGTGCATAAAATGTTCGCGAATGATTCCTCCACTCTAACACTAATGGATATCATACATCGCTCTCGCTTTCTTAGGATACACTCTCTGAGGTTCCCACCAGGTGTGCTTGACAAGCACTACGAGAAGCTACTGCAATCTGATCCGCGCCTGTGTGCATTGGCCAAGATGCCATTCCCGAGCCGCGCCTCTCCTTTTTTCAATCCAGAAATGTTTGTGCCCTTCTCGCTCGACTTCAACAGCTATCCGTATCCTCCACTGCCAACAATGGACGCGGGGACACCGTCTTGGGCTGGTTATCAGCCAAACAGAGGGATGATTGATTTTGGGGTGGCTGCAGCACCCTCCAACACCAACTACCAGCAAGCCTTTGGATTGGGGTTGGGATTGGAGGCACAGCCTCAATATAATGTCAATCAGTGGATGATGCCACCTCAACCTCCGCCCTACCCTGACCTTGGCCTCAACATGATGGTTGATCAGACTCTCCTGATGAGGCAACACCATTTCGGTGATAACTCTCTGCCTCCGTTTTCCGGTGAAACTTCCGCCTCGGCCAACTTTTACATGCCGCCATGGGAGTGAGTGTGATACATATAGTTGCATTCGCATAGGGAATTTTGAGGTTGAGTGTGAATGTATACCAATCCGGTGTCTCCCCATCGGAATAAAATATTTTGTTTGTTGCAAACCACAGTGAACTTGATCAATTATAATCTCGGATATACACCCATATATGATCCTGTTTTCATCTCGAATTGCACATGAATTATTATGTCTTTTTTACTCTTGTGCAAAAGAAGTGCGACTACATAATCAGTTTTACTCCAAAACAAATTAACCGCTAAAAAAAATTTCTGTAAATGGAAAAAACGAATAAATGCAACAACTAATAAATAGAGAATCCCTTCACTTTATTCATTACTCCTCTTCAAACACGTGATTCAACTGCAATTACTTTTTTTTGTCAAATTTAAAAACGAGGCACTTAAATTTCATCATCAAATATTACTTCATATGTTATTGACTCGGTTCAATATTTAAAAAATATAGAGGAAAATTAGTGGAAAAAGTTAATGCAATATGGGTGCAATTTTTTTAATGCCATCTTTTTTTTCTATTAAAAGGAGTATCTCATTTTTTTTTCTTTTTTTCCATTCCATCAATCAATGTTTCATTTCACTTTTAATATTTTTTGCAAGTAGAACTCATATTCTACTTTCACACTTCACTTACATTTTATTATAAATCAAAAAATAAAAATAGGACTCACATTCCATGAATTTTTTTAATATTACAATTTTTTACAAAGTTAAACAATTTCTTAAAATACAGCTAAAAAAATGGGACATTTATGTGTGAGCGGAGAGAGTAACTTCCTGATAAAAATGTTAGTGGAAGGTGTAGGATCTATTACTAAAAATAGAAAGAATAAAAAAATGTAAGTGTGACAAGCATTAATGAACACGTTGAAAAGAAAACTAGCGAAAAATAATGGCAAAGAATATTGGATATTTGGACCAAATCCGACAATTAATGTAGTTTGATGACAGTATGGAAAAATAATTGTTAAGTACGTCAAAGCTTGTTACTGTATCACAATAGAAAAGAAAATTATTGATAAATAATGGCAAAGAATATTTATGAAGTACTCCCTCTATCCCATAAAAATATGGCTAATGAGGATGGCACGGAAATTAAGATAAAATTGATAATGTAAGGGCATCCGCATCACGCAGCGATGCGGTCTCGATCTCGTCTCGACGAGACGAGACGGCATCGAGACAGCGATGCGGGATCTGTCTCGTCCCGACGAGACGAGCTGTCTCGACGCGTGACGCTTCCTGGCGAGGCCGGCCTCGAGCTGGCGAGACACGCGCCCGGCACCACGTGGTGCGCGCGGGCGGCTGGCCTGACGCCCACTCGCCGACCCGCGAGTGCGCGTCAGAATTATGACGTCATAATTCATTTTTTTTTTTAAATTAATTTTTCGAAAAAAAAAAACGGTAATATGACCGTTCAACGGTCATATTTTAATTATTTTTTTTTTTAATTCTATATATACTCTTCTCCATTCTCCATTTTACACACAAACACACATCTATTCTCTCATCTCTCTTTCTTTCCTCTCCAATCACTTCTATAAAATCATTCCTTTATTTTTTTCTTCTCCCAAATTTAATCCATTATGGATCCATTTGAGCAAATGCGTCGAATAATGGAAGAATCGTTAGAAGAAGATCGACGTAGGGAGGAGGAAGCCGTCGTGCCTCGTCAAAGGCGACCCCGGACTTACATCCATCGTAACCGGGAGGAAGCCGCCGCAAGGTTAGAACGTGATTACTTCAGTCCGAACCCGGTATGGGGAGATATCTACTTCCGTCGCCGTTTTCGTATGTCACGCGCGCTATTTTTGCATATCGCGAATACATTGGCGGGACGGGAAGAGTACTTCAGAGAAGGGTTCGACGCTGTTGGCCGTCCTAGCCACACAACGCTCCAGAAATGTACTGCGGCGATCCGTCAGCTTGCTACTTGACAAACGGCGGAATCGTTCGACGAATACCTGCACGTCGGAGAATCCACTTTGTTTGTTGAACTTCTGCAAAGGCGTCCGGGCAGCCTTCACCGACGAATTTCTGAAGAAGCCAACCACCTCAGATTGTCAGTTTCTGCTCCGACTTACCGAACAAGTGCACGGATTCCCCGGGATGCTCGGGAGTGTCGATTGCATGCATTGGCAATGGAAAAATTGCCCTGTGGCGTTGAGGGGGTCATACACGAGCGGCCACAAAGGCACCCATCCCACCGTTATACTCGAGGCCGTCGCCGACTACCGGCTATGAATTTGGCATGCGTATTTCGGGTTCCCCGGCTCGAACAACGACGTCAACGTGCTCAACAACTCCGACCTCTTCGCTGAAGTTCTGAATGGTAAAGCGCCGGCCATCAACTTCATCGCTAACAATCGCCAGTATAAAATGGGGTACTATCTTGCCGACGGCATCTATCCAAAATGGCCAACCTTCGTGAAAATGTTCAACAGGCCTGCGAACGAAAAAGCAGTCTCATTTTGCGCAGAAGCAAGAGGCTGCTCGCAAGGATGTGGAGAGAGCGTTCGGGGTTCTCCAAGCTCGATGTCAACATTATCAAAGCCCCGGCTCGACAGTGGTTTATGGAGAATATGGTCGACATCATGTATACGTGCATAATCTTGCACAACATGATTGTCGCCGACGAAGGACCTGAGGCGGGAAATTGGTTCGACCCTGAAATCCCGGGAAGCTCAACCGCAAGTAGTCCGCCTCGAACGGGAGTGCAACCGTCTTTGCAAGAGCGGTTGTCTATTCGGGCAAGGACACGTGATTCTACCGCCCACGCCCAACTCCAGGAGGATCTAATGGAGCACATTTGGGCAAAATTTGGCAACCGTTAGATGATCGTCACTAGAGAACTCCTTCTTCTTCTTCTTTGCCTCCATTTTTTTTTATTTGAGTTTAAGTGTCAATTTGTAATTTCTAGTTTTTAAATTATGTCTTTTTTATTTTTTTTTAGGTATTTAAATTGTAATTTTATTTTATTTAATAAAGTGTGTTTTTATTAATTGAATTTGTTGGAATTAAAAATAAAAAATGAAATTGAATGAATAGTTAAGAGATGGTTAAGAGATGGAGGGATGCAGGTGCTGTCTCTTAGTTAAGAGATGAGCTGAAAAGTACAGTGGGACCCATGAATAGTTAAGAGATGAGACGGTTAAGAGACAGATAAAAGACAGTGATGCGGATGGCCTAAGAGAGAAAGAAGGAGAATGATATTGTAAAGTAAAAGAGAGAATGATATTGTAATGTAAGAGAGATGAGGAGAATTGTAGTTAAAGTAGTGTTAGTGGATAGTGAGACCTACATTATTAAATCGATATAACTTTCTCAAAATGGAATGTATATATTTTTATGGAACGGATGAAAATGGAACGTGCATATATTTTTATGGGACGGAGGGAGTATGTTTTATCTAATTTTAGTAATTAATGTAGTTTTATGACAATAAGGAAAATTAGTTGTTAAAATTACAAGTTATGTTTTGTCTAAGCTTGATAATAAAATGGAAATGAATGAATAAGAAAAAGAAAAAGAGAGGCGCAATTCAGAAACTAGGCTCATCAGGCTTAAAGAGCTTAGGTATTGGCGAAGTGGACTCTCCAGCAAGAATTTTAAGCTTCCTAAGAGTGGATGTCCCTCTCTTTGCTTTCTTGGCAAATCTCTTAGCCAAGAGAGCCGCAGTGAGTGCACTGCTCCCGCGCCGGGATGGGTCATCGTCGTCGTCATCATCACCGTAGTCTACATCCTGCAAACTCATCATGCTCTCCTGCCTGGAGAGCTCATCAGCGAGCTTCCTCCTGCGGAAGCGCCTCCACGCCGCCTGCAGGATGCACGCGCCCCATGTCCGCCACTGGTGGGAGTAGTAGCGGAACGAGTGCTGCAGCCGCTTGCTGTGGAGGCGCTTGAACTGCGCGGCGAAGAACTTGAGGTCGTCCGCGCGGAGGGCAAAGGCCTCCACCTCGGTGATGCACTTCACTGTCCGCGTGGAGGCTGGGAGGTTGAGGTGGGATGTGGCCATCAGGGCCCAGTTCAGAAGCTCCTCGCCGCAGAAGTCGCCTACCTTGAGGGTTATGGAGTTGAAGAATCCTGAGCGGCCGCCGTCTGTGGTGGAGCTCTCCAGCTGCCCCCGGATTATGAACAGCATCTCGTTCACCGGATCGCCCTCGCGCACTATAAACGTGCCTTTGGTGTTTAGGGATGAGACTAGTCGCTGGCATATCGCGTCCAAGAGTTGGTTGTCCATCTTCGAAAAGAAAGGGACCTTCAAATCATCCCACGTCAGAGAATTAGAAAATATGCAAGCAATATATAAGTGCTACTATCCCTATTTTAAAAAGTCTCAAGTTCAAACTTAGTTTAAAGCGTACAATATCATTAATGGAATTCTGATGTGATGTTTCCTTATGTGTGTGAAATACTTACACGACGAACGAGATCCAGACAGAGATGCTTCTGGACTTCGCGGCGGATGTCTAGGGGCAATTCATGTAGAATCTCTTCTTCCTTGACGCCTCTGGTGGAGAGCCAGTTGTACTGGACGAACCGCCTGACGCGCTCCTGCAGATTGGGTGGGAGCTGCCGGTGTCGCATCCATTCCTCGGTGTCTCGTCTTTTCACTCTCCATTCTTCGAGTCTTGCTGTTGTAGATTGCAGATACGTCTATGAAATCCACACAAACCCAATGTATATGTATATATGTATGATCAAAATGGGAGATATTTAGATGATGAAGTGTGTTGATTGATGTTTTACCTGGACATTGCCAATGAGAAGCGAGAAGAAGAGTAGCCCCATTATGCAAACAAGAATCCCAAATATTGTCTCAGTTACCTTAGCACTCGCCTCCATACTCTGTCCGTACGAACTACCAACACGAATGCAAAGATGCAATTAAATCCCAACTAAGAAACTTATAGTTAAATGGATAAAATAAGTAACGAGACTGATTACCTTAAACTTTTCAACCCAAACCACAAACAATAAAAGTATTTTTCGAAGAAATTGACAGAAGCAATATGATCATACAAAGCAATCTCGAACATTCCAAAATTGTAAACGCCAGTCTGGCCATCGCATCTCTGGAAGACAAGGGTGGAGTTATGCCAAGCATCATGCCCAGGGAGCGTCGACAAGCAATCAAAATAGCCAGTGTTGCAAACAGATCTCCCTTCGAGTGCGCAGTAATCTCTCCAGCACGAATAGATTCTCTCCACAGACATCAAGTACCATATTGCTCCCAGAGCCTGAACCTCGTCTAGTTACCAATCAACAACACTAACAACAATTACAACAGAATCATATAGATTGCTTACATGGCTTGCTAGCAAGTAGAGAATGAGATTGTAGGCCGCTCCGGTCCAAGCAGTCTTGGCAACGACGCCAGTGTTCTTGATGATCCGCCAGTTGAGCGGGAAGATGATGATGAGGCGGGGGATGTACTGAAGTATGATCAGCAAAGAGATGGTGTGGTTGACATGGTTGCTGCTTCGAGCAACTGTCATTGGCATGATGCCCCAGACAACACACTGCACATGCACATGCATGGTGATAGATAGTTTCAAGATAGATGAGTTATCTATCCTAATAAAAAAAATTAATTAAAATTGGAATTGGGGAGGGGACCTGGGGGAGGGGGAGGGCGGCGGCGAGGTCGATGGCGAAGTTGCGTTTGAGGTAGCGGGCGGCGATGAGGTTGGTGTCAGTGACGAGGTCGCCGCGGCCGAAGACGGTGGAGTTGGGGGCGATGTAGGCGGTGCGGAACTTGAGGAGGATGTGGATGGAGGAGAAGAGGTCGACGAGGGTGCGGGTGGGGACGAGGAAGCCGGCGAGGGCGTATTCCATGCTGAGGCAGTTGTGGTGGGGCTCGAGGCGGATCAGGTAGAAGAAGAGGGGATCGATGTAGAGGGCGATCATGCAGATGGCGAAGAAGATGCGGTTCCATCGGTTCACGATTTCGCCGCCGGGATCCAGGACCTGACGCCACCATTCTTGCTGCTGCTGGTGCTCGTGGAGGATCGAGCTGCCCGCCGGGATTGGGACCACCCGGAGATTGTTCATCCTTGTTCGTTAAGGTCGTTATTGGATTTACCAGAAATTTACATTTCTGTATTTCTTCTTTTTTTAGTAACTTGCACGAATACAGGGGAAATTTTAGGAGGGATTACATTATTTTCTACGCACGTTCCTGGTTAAATAAATAATTAATTAATGGTTAAAAAATAATATTTTATGTGATCAAATATACTAGAAATACTTAGATTTGACACACAAAAATCTATAGAAATTGAAATTTGAGACATTTAACACCAAGTTACTTATTTCATTAGTATTACATAAAATGGAAAATTTTATAAGAGTACCGTTTAAATTATAACTTTTGGTTGACTTCTAGTCAATCTTGTAATTTAGAAAATTAGTCAACTAAATTATACTTTATTCGTCTCATTTAAGATGACACATTTTTTTTTATCCCAACTAAGATAACATATTTCCTTTTTTTTAAAAACTTTTTCTCTCTAATTAATACACTCAACCACTTTTTTATCACTCTTATTTAAATATACTTCGTAGATTTTTCTTTTTCTCTCTATTTTAATACTTACATACACAATTTCTCTTTCCAATCAAACACATTAACTAATTACTCCTAAAATCCCGTGCCGCCAAAAAATGTGTCATTTTAGCCGGGACGAAGGGAGTAGTAACTTTATATATTTTTCAATTGCTCCATACAATTAAAATTATGCTGAAATTTATATGATTTTTATATTATGTGATAATGAGCTAAATATAGACCATCATAATGTAGAATAATGCTAAGTTATTCACAAGTTAATTAAAAATTATGATTTAAACGATAAATTTCATCAAAATTTTAACTGTACTGGATAATTAAGAAATATACAAAAATTATGTTTTAATAGCTAATTTTATTAGTTATAGAATAAATTAGAATTCAATCAAAAATTAAGATTTAATTGGCATTTTTTTTCTAAATAAAAAAAGGAAGATATGGATTATTTCTGATTGTTCCAATAGAAATGCATTACTCCAATTTTGTACCCCAAAAATTTTGGCCAATACCATGCAATGACAAGAATGCCCTTGGTTTACCCCGCTCATCCCCTCTTCCAAATTACCAGACCTCTCCGATTGTCGTCGATGGCGGCGGAAGCCCACACGAATTCTTCCCAACTTCAGCCGGAAAACGCCCCCAAAACACTTGCCGATTACCCTGTCCCACTCTCCCCTCCGCCACCGCTTCTATCCAAGAACGTCGAGCTGAATAGGGCTTTAACCGCATCCTCCAAATCTGTCATCTTTTCTCTCTCTAGGAATGATGTACTCTTCGAAGATGAGTGGCTCATTGCTGTCAATAAGCCTCAAGGGATTTATTGCGAATCCATTTTGTCTTCAGTTAGGAGTCTTCTCAACCCTAATCAAGGTTCATTATTTCCAGATATGTTTTTTGTTTAATTTATACGTACATTATTTCTTCTTTTAAACTGAATTATGAAGAACTTAGAAATTGTTTATATCTTAGTCTATATGATTAATATGAATTCAATAACTTGCTGGATTACAATTAGATGCTTCGATTGGCTATTGACTAACTTGCTCCAAATTTAGTATGCTATTGTTAATCATGGGGAAAAAGAATCATTTTTTGAATGAAGTCATTAGCAAAGATTATATATTTCTGGAAATTTCGTTCAGTTTCAACCAATATCACTCCGATTGTTGGGGAAATGTTGTTGTAAAGGCTTATCATCTTATGTAATTGCATCTTTTCTTTTTAGAGGAGATAGGGAAGTTGCAAGAATTCCATCTATCTAATCGGCTAGACCGTGATACGAGTGGTGTGACGGTCGTAACAAAGTCTCATAAAGTGGCGGCCAAGCTTGTGAAAGCGTTTACTGATCACATGGTCAAGAAGACTTACCTTGCGCTGTGTGTTGGTTCTGTTCCGAAATGGGATAAGATCGTTGTAAAATCTGGCCATGGTCGATCAAAGCATGGAGCCTGGCGCATCTATGCTGTTTCTGATGTGGGCCGGACACTTCCTGGCGGATCATGCATTCGAGATATGGAAACACTTGTTGAAGTTTTATCAGTAGACGGGAAAGGCTGCTCACAAGAGTCTCTTGGATCGGGAAAACACGAAGAAAATACCATTGTTGTTAAGGAAAAATCGGAAATTACATCTTGTACTGAGAAATCAGAGGTTCTTGTTAGAGCGTATCCTAGAAGTGGAAGAACGCACCAGATTCGTCTGCATTGCCAGTATCTTGGAATTCCAATTAGAGGGGATGTGAAATACGAAGGTGTCTATGAATGGAAGGATAGAATCTATGAAGGACATGAACTTCATGCAGAAAGCTTGTCTTTTGAACATCCTGTAACAGGTCATTCAGTTTTGATTCGGGCACCTTTGCCCTTGTGGGCTAGCAAAGCACTATCAAAAGTATATTCGTAGTAGCATTATGTTTGGTTCGATAACGAAATCAAGTTCTTGTTTTCATCTTAGTTTACCTACTTGCATTTACCTGCCCTTGTCTCCGGGTTGAGGGCAATTAGATGAAATTGTTTAGATGAATTCTGTTAGTATCTCCAACTTATTTCAGTTTCTTCCTGGCTTTCTTCTGCGCAATTTTATGCTTAATTCATGGAACATTTTATCCTTACCAGCACCTGACTCACCACACTGGTGATGCATTCTATTCTAGTGACTCGCATGTGTAAGCGAGCGTTAAGTTATATACTGATGTGAACTGTTTGGGAGCGTTTATTTTTGGTGTTAAATTGGATTTACAGTCGCTGGATTAATATATATGGCACTGCATCTGGTAATGCATTGACAGCAAACTCATCACAGATTCTGATGGATTCAGTTTGTCACAAGGCCATGCGAAATTTACCATACCGTATAAGTAACTAATTAGACGCATCAAGGTGAGATTCTACTCATGCATCATGTGTTTCCATCCTACATGTCCTATCGATTCGGACCACTCATGTGCCACATGAGCGTGACAGCAGCAAAACCCCTTTCGCAATGGTATTTACTTGTTTCTCTATATTACTGCTTGTCTGCTACAAAGGTTTTGATTGCCAATGAAACTATGTGGAATTTTAACTCATGTGTTATGACAAATAGGGCAATTGTGAATCGAGAAACAAAAGAACGTAAATAGACACAGAATTTACGTGGTTCACCAACGTTGTGTTGGCTACGTCCATGGGCAAAAACGGAGAACAAATTGTATTATGACTGCAGTTTTCAGATACAGATTTATGTGCTCTACTCCCATATATATAGACACACATTAGACAGACTGGGCCTAGGAAACATAATCTTATCTCAATTAGGAAACCTAATCCTAAACAAATTCAAGGCATACTAACAAATCTCCACCTTGACTTGAATTCTCCCTTGCAGACGCATCATCATAACACCAGACGAACAAACTTTTCCATTCTTGCCTCAGATTTGCCCTCCACGGGCAACTAACAGCTCATGACTTTAAGCAAGTCCAAACAATGTTGGAATTTGCTCTGCGGGACTGACTTGGTGAACATATCAGCAGGATTATCAGCAGTACCTACTTTCTTCACCTCAATTCTCTTCTCATCTCTTAGAAGTTTCTGATACCTCACATCAATATGCTTAGTCTTTTCATGATGGACTTGATCCTTGGCTAAACAAATAGCGCTCTGACTGTCACAGAAGACAACAGTTTGATCTTGATGTAAACCAAGATCACCAACTAGCCCTTGCAACCATATTCCCTCTTTAGCAGCTTCTGTCAACGCCATATACTCTAGTAGACAAAGTAACTGCAGCCTGCAAAGTTGCTTTCCAACTAACAACAGAACCACAAACAGTGAAAACATAATCGGTCATAGATCTTCTACTATCGACATCTCCAGCGTAGTCAGAATCAGAATAACCAGTCACTAAACAGTGAGTATCACCTCCATAAATGAGACCAACATCAGAAGTACCTCTCAAGTAACGAAAAATCCTCTTCACAGCCTGCCAGTGCTCCTTTCCAGGATTTCCCATGAACCTGCTAACAACGCTGACAGCATGCGCTATATCTGGCCTAGTACAGACCATGGCGTACATCAAACTCCCTACTGCATTAGAGTACGGGACTCGAGACATGTACTCCTTCTCAACTTCGGATTTTCGGTGCAAGATCAGATGACAAATGAATGTTTGTGGCACTTGGAGTATCAATAGCCTTAGATGAAGACATGCCAAATCTTGACAAAATCTTCTCAATGTAGCTCTTCTGTGACAGAGAAAGCTTTTTCTTTTCTCTATCTCTAGAAATCTCCATGCCCAAAATTTTCTTCGCAACACCCAAATCCTTCATATCAAACTCAGCACTAAGCTGAGCTTTCAACTTCTGTACTTCAGACTTCGACTTCGCAGCTATGAGCATATCATCCACATATAGAATAAGATAGACCATAGAACTATCGTCAGCTTTGTTGTGATAGACACAACAATCATACGGACTCCTGCTGAATCTCAGCTTGATCATGTAACTGTCAAACCTCTTATACCACTGCCTCGGAGACTGCTTTAGTCCATACAAGGACTTCTTCAACTTGCACACATAATCCTCCTTGCCCAGAACCACAAATCCCTCTGGCTGAGTCATGTAGATATCTTCCTCAGCAATCCGTGTAGGAAAGCCATCTTCACGTCTAGTTGCTCAAGCTCCAAATCATAATGTGCAACTATCGCAAGTAACACTCTGATGGAAGTGTGTCTGACCACTGGTGAGAATATCTCATTATAGTCAACTCCCTCCTTTTGCGTGAACCCTCTTGCAACTAGACGAGCCTTGTATCTAATGCCCTCATCTGGTGTAGTGCCTTCCTTCTTCTTGAAAATCCATTTGCAAGTGACAATCTTTATCCCCTTAGGCCGTGGAACCAATTCCCAAGTCAGGTTCTTCAAAAGTGATTATATCTCTTCTTGCATTGCAGCGAGCCACTTGGCACGCTCACTGCCTGAAATAGCTTCCTTGTAGGTAGGTGGTTCATCTGCCGAAGGCTCATCTTCGACCTCATTGGCAACCTGCAATGCATATGCCATCATATCCTCAAAACCATACCTCAACGGAGGCTTCACATTTGTCCTCCTAGCTCTGTCAATAGCAATGCTTCTCTGACGAGCTTGTGGATGAACATCCGAACTAGAAGTATCGACGGCTTCAGCAGTAGTGTGTTGATCTTCTCCACCTTGGAGTAGTGATTCACTCACATCGTGAGTGACTTGCAGCTCCACCTGTTCATCAACACCATCCAAATCCTCTGTAGCAATAGACTTCATAGTAGAGTTAAGCATAGAATTTTCATCAAATACCACATTCCAACTGAGAATAATTCTAACCTCTGAAAATGGCCAAATTCTGTACCCCTTAACTCCATCTCCATAACCAACAAATACTCCCTTCTTAGCTCTTGGCTCCAATTTACCTTCACTCACATGATAGTAAACAGTACTCCCAAAAACTCTCAACATAGAGTAATCTGCAGGTGAATCAGACCATACCTCGTACGGTGTCTTGCAGTCAATGCCAGTGTGAGGTCCACGGTTGATCAAATAACAAGCCGTGTTTACTGCCTCTGCCCAAAACTTCCTAGTCAAACCGGCTTGGAAGAGCATGCATCTTGCTCTCTCCAATAACGTCTGATTCATGCGTTCTGCCACACCATTCTGATGTGGTGTATGTCTAACGGTGTGATGGCGAACGATCCCTTCACTCCTACAAAACTCATCGAACTCAGACGAACAAAATTCCAGACCGTTATTTGTTCTCAATCGCTTGATTTTCTTCCCAGTCTGGTTTTCAATTAGAGTCTTCCACTCTTTGAACTTCTTGAATGCCTCACCTTTATGCTTCATCATAAACACCCAAGTCATTCTTGAGTAGTCATCAATCATCGACACAAAATACTTGTGTCCTCCAATAGACTCAACACGTGAGGGACCCCAACAATCCATATGAATGTAGTCAAATGTCCCCTTCGTTCGATGAACACCCTTCTTTGGAAACTTGATGCGATGAAGCTTCCCCAACACACAGTGTTCGCAGAAATCAAGTTTCTGCACCTTATGGCCCGAAAGAAAATCACGATTCGACATGATTCTCATGCCACGTTCTCCCATATGACCGAGCCTCATATGCCACAGCTTGGTCATATCCTTGGTTGCAACCTCGGATGATGCAATATCAGCAGAATTTGCCACGATGGAACCTCTCAGAACATACAAGGTACCTCGTTTCAAAGCTGTCAGAACCACCTTCGAACCTTTCAAAATACGCATTACTCCACCTTCACATTTGAAACTGAACCCCTTACTATCAAATGTACTCAGGGATATCAGATTCTTCGTAATCTGTGGAACATGCCTAACATCGTTCAAGGTGCAGAAGACCCCATCATGAGTCCTAATCCTGATTGAGCCGATGCCAACCACCTTGCAGACAGCACTGTTGGCCATGGTAACGTTGCCCCCATCTATCTGCTCATAAGTGTTGAAATACTCCCTGTGAGGACAGAGATGATATGACGCTCCAGAATCCAAAATCCACACATCATTACAGTGTGGCTGTTCATCCGCAACCAAGGCCAATTCTTCTTCTGAATTTGTGTCATCAGCTTCTGCCACAGTCGCAGAACCGTTAGCATCTTCTTTCTTACCCAATTTCTTCTTTATCCTTGGACAATCAGCCTTCCAATGCCCTGGTTCTTTACAATATCTGCAGATGTCATCTGGCTTAGGGCCTTTAGGACCTTTTGAACCTTTTGAGTTCTGCTTCTTTTTGTCCGAATTTCTTCTTTCCTTTACCCGTAACAGATAATCCCGATGGCAGATCTTCTGTGGCTGAACTCGTTGCCTGTTGACGATCCTCTCTGATGTGGAGAGCAGATCGAACATCCTCCAACGAAAGAGTTTTCTTGCCAGTCATAAAAGACTCAACAAAATTTTCGTAGGATTCAGGCAGAGACACAAGCAAAATTAAAGCAGCATCCTCGTCTTCTACTTTAACTTCAACATTACGCAAATCTAGCAAAATTTTATTCAAATTTTCCAGATGATTCCGAAGGGGCGTACCTTCCTGCATGCGTAACCGAAACAAACGTTGCTTCAAGAGCAACTTGTTGGTTAGAGACTTCGTCATGTATAGACTCTCCAACTTCGCCCAAAGAGCAGCAGCCTTCTCCTGATCCGCAACTTCGATGATAACATCGTCAGACAGGCTCAATATGATGGTCGAGTGGGCCTTTTCGTCTAGGGTTGTCCACTCCTTATCATCCTCCGTAGCCTTATTTGTTTTGAGCGGCTCCCACAAACCCTGTTGCTTCAGCAGAGATCGCATCTTGATCTGCCATAAACCAAAACTATTTCTCCCGGTGAATTTGTCAACCTTCACGTTTAGAGCAAACATCTTCAATTTACCAGAAAACCCTTGCAGCGGAATTCAAAACCCTAATTCGAAAACCAAGGCTCTAGATACCAGTTTGTTATGACAAATAGGGCAATTGTGAATCGAGAAACAAAAGAACGTAAATAGACACAGAATTTACGTGGTTCACCAACGTTGTGTTGGCTACGTCCACGGGCAAAAACGGAGAACAAATTGTATTATGACTGCAGTTTTTAGATACAGATTTATGTGCTCTACTCCCATATATATAGACACACATTAGACAGACTGAGCCTAGAAAACATAATCCTATCCCAATCAGGAAACCTAATCCTATACAAATTCAAGGCATACTTAACATCATGGGTATCCTATAAATAGTTTATGACATAATTTAGTTAATTTTCCAAATTTTCTGATAACTGGCAGAAGAGTGTGCTATGATCATATGCTTAACTTGATACATAACCTGTTGTACAAATACTTGTTCCAGTTCAAGGAGGTTGTTTGATACTTACTCAATCTGCTTATGCCTTGTTTAATTAAAGACATAAATGATTATTACTGTCCTTACATCTTTATATAACCAAGTTAGATAATCATCTTCAAATCTTGAAACTCACTTGTGACATTTTCTCTGTGCCACCATATATGGCTGTAGACTTCTAGTTAACATGTTGTGAAGTTTACTTCTCTCCCTTTCCCTCTGAAAATTCCATACTTTTTAGGCACTTTGAGATGGAAATGGAATGTGTGGAGCCAGTGAAAAAGTTGGATCCAATATTGTTTGACACTGATTGAGTATGTATGAAGTGAGAAAAGTGGACAGTGTCAATAATGAAGCTCATCAGTTGCTTCAAATAAAAGGATCCAATCAAATAAAACAGTAGGGCAGCAATCATCTTGTGCTTTTGACCCATGGCCATCACCCTCTCTTTCACCAATTTCAATTCTTCCTAAAGCTTTAAAGAATGAAAGAAATTATATAGGGGCATTTATATTCATAGCTCTAATAGATGTACTCCATTACTTTACCTTATAATCCCCAAATTAATTTTTAATAAATGAATTATCATCAAGCAAGAAATTGTTATACTATAAAAATAAGAGTTTGAACAAGAGCAAATAAATTTATACTCTGTAGTTGATACTATTATTGAGGTCTAGTCATGATATATTGCTCATATGCTACTTAGTCTTAGATATAGGGTATGTAATATATTAACGCATGCCTGTACCAAAATAATATATTTAATAATATATCATACTAAGAAGAGCTGCTGTAGCCTGTAGGCGCTCTATTTCCTACGCACAACAACAGCGCTGTAACAATAATAATAATAATAATACTCTAAAAGTCTAAACCCTGTAATTAATGGCAGTTAATGGACGCTCGCCTACGCAAACATTTGTCTATTTAAATCATCTCCAAAAATATACTAAAACCTAAAATCGGATAAGTATTTAGCTACTATAGTACTTAAAAACCAATCTTATTTTTTGTTTTTAAGAAAAAAAATATCTATCTTTAGATTTACACTAAACCAATACCTAAAAGTTTTTCAAATTTTGTGAGTAAAAAAGGCATAATATAGAGAATATTCTTTTAAGTTTGAGTTTAGTGTAAATGATTGGAGTAAAATCAATATTTAGTGTGAGATTTACACTAAAATAAGTTTGAGTTTAGTGAAATGGCTGGAGATGCTCTTATGCAGTGAACCGTTCGCAATTACTAGGTACTACAGTTTATTGATATTAATTTAATAATTTAATAACAATATTTTTTATATAATTTCTAGGTAACAATAACATTACAAAGGGTGGTTGTACTAGTTGCAATTTCAATATTTCTATTTCTTTTTCCCCCTTTTTCTATCGTAGTGTAGAGCTATGGGGGCCATAAATTTATTACTAATATTTTAGCATTTTAAATGTAATATATAGTGAGTAAATAGGAATTATAAATATAATAATTTTTATAATTAAGAGAATGTGTGAGTGAAGGAAATAATCAAGGTTAATCAGAGTTTATTCAACAAAGAAAGAAATTAATTCAGATTAAAAAAATAATTTAAGTTAAAAGTTGCTTTTATACTTTCATTGTTAATGTATAATTGAACTCTAGACAAAGAGTTGGACTTAATAGAGTTGATGAACTTACAAGTCTTCCAGTTTTTTTTCATTAGTTTTTATAGTTTCTCCATTTTATTTTCTATCATGGTATTACAACATCTAACTATCCATAAATGATTGTTAATCATATACTTTTCTAATTGAAGGGGCTCATTACTTTGAGTAAAACTGCCTGATTGAAAATTGAAAATGATGAAAAATTGAAAATTGAAGTAATCCTTAATACTACGAGTTAAAACTGTCATCTAACGAATCTGTACAAGTTTATTGAAAAGAGTCTAAACTTTCAATAAAGAATGAAGAAGGCATGATACAAGCATAAATTATAATGAAAATTGAAGAGCTCCTAAATATGAGTATAAACTATTTATTAAATTGAAAATCGTTGCAAGTTAAATATTGAAACAATTGACAGTTAACTTGTGAAGAAGAATTGTTGAAATAAAAAGAATATATATGATTAAAAGAAATAACCAATGCTACAATTAGAGCATTTCAAGAAAGAAAGAAGTCAATTTTAGATCAGTCATAGATAATCAAGTCATAAGTAAATTATTTACTTCATTGTTGGAGTATAATATAGTTGAAAAACAACCAGTACGTAATACTATAATACACTAAACTTTACGCTTTTTCTAGTCTTTTATTTTGTGCATTAATTTTTTAGTTTCCTCATTTTATTTTCTATTTATCAACATATATATCTCTAAGGCTGAGATTTTTATTTTGATTTCCCAACTATTATCAAAAGCTACATTGTTTTTACAGTTGATGGTTCATGGAATCTCGGCCGGCCATATGAGCTTATGTTTATCGAACAAAAATTGAGGCTGTTAAATACTCACTCTGTTCCATGAAAAATGAAACGTTTTCCTTTTTTTGATTGTCCCATTAAAAATGAAATGTTTCCTAAAATGAAAATAACTATATTACTTTTTCATCTCTCTTACTTTATTCTCTCTTCATTAACTCACAAAACAACACTATATAAAATCTTGTGTCGATTCCCAAATGTTGCATTTTAAGTGGGACGGAGGGAGTAACTTATAAACTAAAATTTGTGGCATTATTACATTACATAGGTTTAACATTTGCATAATTTTGGTGCGCCTGCTATTTTGTCTCATTTATCGGCTTAACTCTTACAATTTGCACTCTAAATCCCTTTCATTAATAGTAGGACTATTTTATTATTAATAACCTTCTTATAAAAAAATATTACTACTATTTCATTTATTTATCGAAATCCTCTTGCGCCTGTAATGTCGTAAACACTTGTTGCACTGGGTTAATAATACAAGTGCTTTGTCAACTGCTGACCAAGGGCTCATTTAGTAGCTAGGTTTATAGAATTAGTTTGATAATATGAAAAAATTGAAAAAAATAGTGGAATATAAGACTTGTTTTTATATATTGATTTTGTAATAAAACATGAGTGAAAATTGTGAAATGAGTAAGTGCAATGTGAAATCTATTCACCATTTATAGTAAAAGTGAATCAGAACTCTTAATGGCGGATATACTACTAATAGATGAGGGAGAAATATTAAATTATTTAATTTTGGATGGTTATAATAATATTGATGGATACTAGGTAAGTAAGATAAGTAAATAATTTAACTTGTGTTTGGTACATAATTTAATTGTATTAAAGTGAAATTTAACTGTGTTTATATCCTTATCCGATTAATCCAAACACAATAACTAAAGATTAGATTTAGAAGACCTGTTAATAATTAATATTTTAATTATTTATTTATTATTTTGTTAAAGTTAAAATTACACTATCATTTTTTTATTTTTCATAGTTAGCTTAGGTTATTATGCCGGGTGTGTCATGTCAAATTCGTGTATTTATCGTGTTAACATGAATCAGATTTGGCCTTTGGAAAATTCATATCATATGCAGCTCATATCCGAGTTTGACTAAGTTGGGTTGTTATCATATTGATCCGATAACAACTCAACTCGCACAATTTGTCATTTCTAGATTTTGCTTTGACTTCATTAGGCTATTTGATTTGGAAAATTTAATTTAATTTTCTACGGTTAAAAAATGATCATATAGTATTTATTACTAGTATTTGATTATGGATAGTTGCACTGAATCTGAGTTACTTTAATTTTTTTGTGGAAATTTTTTATTAATCTTTTTATTTATTCGATTTGAGCTGAGCTACTGTGATATTTCTGTTGCAACTCGTTCAATTTCGAATTATTTGATTATGGATAGTTGTACTGATTTACTTTAGTTTTTTCGCTTCAAATTTCTGATTATAATACTATTATTTTTACCGATTGTCGTTCCTGCCAAGTAATTAAATAAATTAATTAAAATGTACTTTAAGTCATTATTGTATAAGTAGCGAGCAATAAACCATAGAACTTTATAGAGTTTGTGAAATGGTTGGCAATTACTACTACTTAATTTGTATTAGTTGGTGGAGCTAACTCACTACTAACCTCAACTATATTATCACCAATATAGATATAAACTCAAATTACTCCAAAAATTGGTCAACATTTGCTTTTCGTCACGTTTAAGATTTTAATGGTCAATGGAGTATTTGCATGGTGAAAATTTAAGTTCATAAATATTAAGTTTCTTGATATATATGCGAACCAAAATTGTACTTTTTCTCTGTAGTAAAGTTATGTTTCTTTTTGGATTGTCTCACTACAGTGTTAAAAAAAAAAATTATCTCACTCATCTCTTTAATTTTATACTCTTTCCATCTCTCAAGTTTATTATCTTTTCCACTTAATTCATTTAACACAATTTTCTTAAATCTCAAGTCTAAATGACTTTAAAAACGAAGGGAGTACATTTATTCTTTCAAGTTTATTATTTTTCCACTTTATTCTCTATTCACTCAACTCATTTAATACAATTTTTTAAAATGAAGGGAATATATTTACCTATGCTCAAGGTTTATTGGAGAACCAAATTATATCTTCACAATTTATGTATATTTAAGGTTCAACCGTCCATATTAATTATTAGGATATTTGTCATTACATCATATTAATTATATATAATACTAATATATGCACTTATTTCATTTTCCGTTTGCTTCTTGCTCATGAATCACTTTTGTGTCAGTAAGACTAATATATGTACTTATTTCATTTTCCTTTTGCTTCTTGATCATGAATCACTTTTGTACTTAATTCTGAAAAATTGAATACCAAAGAATTTGAATAGTGATAATGATCCCCTTGATTTGCATTTGACCGTGTACTTATATATAATGGAAAATGGATAAAATAGGTAAATACAAGAGTCAACAGTCATTTAAATCATAAAGTTTGGTGAAATTTTGGTTAGTCCCATGAATTTTGAAATCGAAATATTAAATAATGAAGTTTTAATTTTTCTCAATTGTTTTATTCATGCACAAAATGTCATTTTTTAACGAGAAAACGACATATTTCATTAAAACTAAGTATTTTTTTTTTTATTAAATTCCTTTATTTTTTTATTTTTTTCTATTAAGGGTTTATGTAGGTAAGACTAAAACTAAATTCCTTAATTTTTTTCTATTAAAACAAAATGTGAAGAATACTGAATGAGATGAAGGGTTTATGTAGGTAAGA
The DNA here is from genome assembly GCF_029641045.1 of Salvia hispanica. Lineage (NCBI taxonomy): Eukaryota > Viridiplantae > Streptophyta > Magnoliopsida > Lamiales > Lamiaceae > Salvia > Salvia hispanica. The sequence goes on along the minus strand of NC_142692.1, from coordinate 49,167,320 downwards.
TTAAAACTAAGTATTTTTCTATTAAATTCCTTTATTAACGATATTATTATTTTTTTAAAATATTGTCATTTTTACCATCACCAAAGGACATCTATTTGTGCATAGACATGACATTGAGAAAAATTAAAATTTCATAATTTAATATTATAATTTCAAAGTTAATGAGTTAGACCAAACTTTAATCACAGTACATGACAATTATCCCAAAAATAAAAAGACAAAAAGGTAATCCACACACCATCGGAATGTTAATCACCAAAAATATCACGAGAAACGCCATACTGAAATTGCTTGTTTTAGAAATAGAAGATAACAATGCAACTTCCGTTTATCGAAGGTCAAATACGTCTTTGCAGAAGACAAACTACTTGTGCTGGCCCACCTACGGCTACGTTTCCAATAGTAACCGGCCACGTTGAAATCAGTGACAGCAAACTCCGACGTGGCGTCATTCTATTGGATCTTCCTTTCAAAATTGTCCACGTCAGGCATTTAGCTGTCTCGCTATTATGAACGAAAATCTTACCTACATAAACCCTTCATCTCATTCAGTTGTTCTTCACTATAGTAGCAATGGCGATATCAAGGGGAAGATCTCTGATCGCAGCTCCTCTCTCTCTATCTATCACTATTTCTCTCCTCCTAGCCGTCGCCTCGGCCGCCGTATTCTTCGAGGAGCGTTTCGATGGTATTATCGATTCCATCTCTGACTATATTTTGCAATCATTTCAGTTCACTCTGCTAGCATATTAGTTTTGAGATATGAGTAATCGTCTTTCACTTGTATGATTGTGCGAATCTCATTGTTTTGATCTGAGGATGTAGTGTAGCATAGGTTTAATCTGCATCCAATCGAGATCTATTTATTGTAGATCTGATGATAATGTCATTTCTCGCAGTCTTATTAGGGTAATTTGATGCTCGTACATGTTTGTTCTGTTCGTTGTAGTTTAGATTAAATCCGCATCTAATTGAGCTTATCTACTTTGGATCTGATTCATTAATCAATTTTATTCAGTTTTTTCTAATGTGTTAGTAAATTCTGGTTTCTGAGTTGAAAATGCACTTTAGTATAAACGGAAATGTCGGAAAGAATATGCTACCTATTCGATGAATTTTCGATGTGACCTTTTATGTAGTGGGAAATTGTTTGTCTACGCACCTGTAGGACGATTGTATAAGTTTGAAAATTGTGCTGTGATTTGGTGGCAGCTAGTGCCACGACAATTATAGGAAAAATCACTACAATCGGATGTCTGTATGTAATGCTGTATGCACATGGATTTGGACGATGTAAATGGGAATTTGTTGCTATTGGATGCTAAAAATATCAACCACAACGAGTCTGATAGAAAATTCATTTTAGTGATAAACCTTCTCTTCGTGTTGGTTTATTTGTTTGCGATAGGCACAATTGACAATTGTCTTGTTTATTAGACTTGACCTACACCTAACATTTTAATGATTTTCCATGCCAAAAATAATACTACTACATTTTAATACATTAATACAAGTACTATTGTTTTAAATGACAGTAGTTTCAATATCTTAGAGGGAAATTATTTTGTAAACTTGTGCAGAACAGACTGAAGTTCAATTGGGTTTGGCCAGACATGTCCTGGTGTCTTCTATTGTTATCCATGTTAATAAATCGTGTGTGAATGTGTGGGATGATGCATCTATATTTTATCCTTTTCCCTGAAAGAACTACACATTCCTATACTGAAAATGCCTTCTATTTTCTCAACAGAAAATCATTTGGCTCTAGAAATGAAAAACAATAATAGATTGTTAAGTTGTTTCTGCCTACATTGGTAGTCTGTCCTAATGTATTTGTTTGCTACACATTATAGATGGATGGGAGAGTCGGTGGGTCAAATCTGAGTGGAAGAAAGATGAGAACATGGCCGGTGAGTGGAATTACACCTCTGGAAAATGGAGCGGAGATGCCAATGACAAAGGTAATTAGTCTGTTTGTCTCCTCTGCAATTTGTGTGTAATGGAGTACAAACTTAAAGTCTTGACTTTTTTTTTTTTTTGCAGGTATCCAGACCAGTGAAGACTATAGGTTTTATGCTATCTCTGCTGAATTCCCTGAATTTAGCAACAAGGATAAAACCTTGGTTTTCCAATTTTCTGTCAAGCACGAACAGAAACTTGACTGTGGTGGTGGATATATGAAATTGCTCAGTGGTGACGTTGACCAGAAGAAATTTGGTGGTGACACTCCATACAGGTTTACACATCTCCCAACCTTCTTGATCGTTATTTTACTTAGTTTGTGTATTGAATGGTATTTGGGTTGATGCAGCATCATGTTTGGGCCAGATATCTGTGGTTACACCACCAAAAAGGTTCATGCTATTCTCACATACAATGACAAAAACAACTTGATCAAGAAGGATGTTCCATGTGAGACTGATCAACTCTCTCATGTATATACTTTCATCCTCCGACCTGATGCTACCTACAGCATCCTCATCGACAATGTGGAGAAGCAAACAGGGAGCTTGTATTCTGACTGGGACCTATTGCCTCCAAAGCAAATCAAGGACCCTGAAGCCAAGAAGGTGGATTTTCTACTTTTTTGTTAGATTGGTTTCCCATTTGCATATCCTGTTATTCTTGTGTTAAATTGACTTTGTTGATACCAATATCAGCCTGAAGATTGGGATGAAAAGGAATTCATTGCTGATCCTGAAGACAAAAAGCCAGAGGTAAATATACCTGTGATGTCTTTAATGATTTTGTCTTTTACTAGAAAGGGAGTAATGCAGAACTCCTGGTGTTGATTTAATGATATGCTAAGAGTAGTTGTCTTTGTTGACAGGGTTATGATGACATCCCCAAGGAGGTTGCTGACCCCGATGCCAAAAAGGTATTTTAATGACATATTTATGGTACCTTCTGCTACCAGAAACTAATATTTGAAATTTTGCTGATAAAAACATTTTGCATTTGCAGCCTGAGGACTGGGATGATGAGGAGGATGGTGAGTGGACTGCACCTACCATTCCCAACCCCGAGTACAAGGGACCATGGAAGGCAAAGGTTTGTTAAATATTCAGTTTGGCTTACTTATATGGCTTAGGAAGCAGACTATAATCTAAATAGCCCTTTTCTGTACCAGAAAATTAAGAACCCCAACTACAAGGGAAAGTGGAAGGCACCACTGATTGATAACCCAGGTTTTTATTGAATTTGACACATTATTTCTGAGCAGCTATTGCATTCTGTTAAGTTGGTTCTAGCTAATTTGGTTTTGGAATAATTGCAGAGTTCAAGGATGACCCAGAACTATATGTTTTCCCGAAGCTGAAGTATGTAGGCATTGAGTTGTGGCAGGTACATTTTCTTTTTTCTTTTAGTCACTTGTATGATTTTAATTTTCCCTCATTTGTGCTCAATGGATGATTCGGATGGTACTCAGCCACTATAACTATTTCGCAGGTGAAATCTGGAACCTTGTTTGACAATGTTCTTGTATCTGATGACCCTGAATATGCCAAGAAGGTAGCAGAAGAAACATGGGGAACGCAAAAGGATGTATGTGTGATTTGTTTCAATTATTTTTTTTCTTTCATCTTTTCCGTACTCAGTTATATTTTTAAAAGAGGATGACACCTGCTATCTATTTATAATTGCCAATGCTGCTGATAATGCAGGCTGAGAAGGCTGCTTTCGATGAGGCAGAAAAGAAGAGAGAAGAGGAGGTACAATTTTATGATTTGCAGAAAGATCCTTTCATTTTATCCATTTATTACTTTGTGTTTCTGTAATTGCTCTTTAAGTAAGCACGTTCTGAAAATTGTGTTTCGATGCTCAGGAATCAAAGAATGAGCCATCTGTTGATTCTGATGTAAGCTTCGTTTGCTTTTGAAAATAATACTCCTATATTTGCCTTACATATGTGTTTAAAGGAAGCTTGAATTCTCTTCACAGGCTGATGATGGAGCAGAGGATTCCGACGCTGAAGGTGAGGATGCTGAGGATGATTCCAAAGTAGACCCCAACGAAGACCCTGTAACTTCGGTTGATGATGATGTGCATGTAAGATCTTTGTTCTATACAATGTCGGTAGTCGCTAATTTTCTCAAGTCACCTACTCCTAGTTCTTATTTTTGTGCTCGTCTCTCTACAGGATGAACTGTAGGGTGTGAAGTGATGGAAAAAGCTGAATATCTCTTACTGACATTGTGCCATCCGGATTGGGTGTAGTGCCCCAAATTTTTCTTAATAGTTGTAGCGCTTTCGGTAGGAAACTTAAATGACAGTTGGACGCTACAAGAGAACGTATTTGTGGCTTGATTGCTTTAATTGAGTTTGCTGTCTGGACTCAAGATATAATCTGATTTTTTGTTTATCAACTTGTCTCAGAATCACTGTTATTCTGTTAAATCTAGAGATTGCAGTTTTCTGATTTGAATATTTTCTTCTTTTCATTAAAAGATTAATTTCCATTAACAACGTTTATATGTTAAACCTATGAAAGAGTCTAAATAAGAAACAGTCAGCTTATTCATCTGAACCAGATTAGCAAAAAAAAAATTAAGAAAACAGAATAAATTCAATCATGACGAGGCTGCTGCCTAAAACAGAGAGTATAAAAGTAGTAAGTGCCTAAATTAATCACCATGTCAAGAGATTTTGGGTGTGGTATAAATTTGAGAGTTGTTAGTATAGTGAATGAGGTCCAGGATATTTTGTATGGTCAATGGTTTGAGCAAATGGAAATCCACCCCTGCATCCATGGCCCGATTAACTTCATCAGGAGTTGAATATGCAGTCACAGCGTGTGGATTCCATAGGCTGCTTCTTCTTTTCTGATGAGTCTCGTAGCTTCAAATCCATCCATTAACGGCATCTAATCACGAAACCACAACGTAATATACAGATATAGCAACCCGGATGTTGTATCTCCATGTTACTCTGGAATGTAAACAAAGTACCTTACAGTTCATAAATATGTAATCAAAGGGAAGAGATGCCTTATTCTTCAAAGTTGTCTCGACTAGATCAAGTGCTTCTTTTCCATTTTCGCAAACATGGAGAGTTGCTCTGAGTTTGTAAAGTATCGTCTTTGCCAGCATGCACAGCGTCCTGTCATCTTCCACCAGGAGCACATTCTTCCCGTTCAATGCCTTATTGTCCCCCACTTGATCATTTTCACTAACCACCACCACCTCAATTTCATTCGCCACGCTCGTTGCTTCATGCTCGACTAGACTATCTTCATGCGAAGATTGAATCTCTTTATTTCTGGATGGTCTGAATTCATGAAGCAGTTGTAGAATGCGGTTTAGATGTGATCCATGCAGGTATTCTATTCTCCTCATCTATGTCTTCTGACTCCTTTGGTTTCATAGAATTTTCTACCCAAACAATTTCACACTGCAACTTATGAACGTCTTGTCCCAAATCACAAGATAGTTCTCAGATTGAGGCTGCATTTGCATCCAACACAATCAGGATAGAGTTGGATTGAGTGCCACTGGTTTCATTGTTGAACTCAGAAATCGTATCAATCACATTAAGAACATTGACAAGATCACTAATTGTTTTGACAATTGAGACTCTAAGACCCAACCTCCTCATCAGATTCTCAGTAGCTCACCTACGCTCGCTACTTGTGAGGAAGAGAATAACGTGGGATGCATATGATCTTGAGGCCAATGGCACCCCAAAACTACCTACTGGATATCCATCGTTGCTCGTCCCTTTACATGCAGTGAAGACTACATTGAATCTAAAGCAAGTGCCTCTTTCGCTACAATCTTGATTTTGCCTCCCATGAGATGAACCTGCAGCACAGAGGTTCAAAGACATTGATAAATCCCTAACAATAAAACATGAAAGAAATAACCGAGTAGTATTATTTAGCTTAACTCACCAAAGATCGGATGATTCCCAAACCCAAACCCGTTCCTTGTCCGAGGGCCGTCTCCTTCACCTGCACGAAGTTGTCAAAAACCAATGCTCGCATCTCTTTTGGGATTCCTTCTCCCATATCATCAACATCAAATATGTAATCCAATCCATCATTTTCTTCAACTCTTGTTATTTGGTTTCGTTTGCTGACCATAGCTCAAACTGAGATGTGGCTTTGTGATGTAAACTTGGTAGAGCATTGCTCAACGAGTTGCATAAAATCTGTTTGAGCTTCGCCCTATCCCCTTTAACGACACTATGCTTGAAGATTGAGCAGTCAGTGGGATCGAGCACAATATCCACGCCTTTCTTCAAGCTGAGGGGATAGAACAAATCCACAACATCTTCAGCAAGCTTTGCTACATTGAATTCCTCCTCTTCCAGTTGCATTTTCTCAGCTTCAATTTTGCTTGTGTCAAGAATAGAGTTTAGTATGCCTAACCATATAAGAATAATAATATTACTACATAAAGAGCCATTTTTAGTACTACAAGAAAAATGGAATTTGAGCATCTAAAAGATACCTAGAAGAAGAAGATCCATTGCACAACTAGTCATGTGGTCTAAGTTGGATGTCAATTCGGGTTCTGGTTTTGCAGTTGCACGACAAAGATCCATGAGGCTGGATATGGCAACAGAGCAGTTGATACGAGCGTTAACATTATTTAGTTAGTTAAATTCGTTTATTGGCTTCTCCAAAGTGAGAGAACCGTCTTGCTTGACGGGCGGGTCGGGCACTTGCCCGCGACAAATATTTATCGATGGCCGATCAGCCCAATAGGAGGTTTATCCTATCAGCGGCATGTATGTCGTGGCAGCCACAGACAAATGCAACACTCTTGTTCATACTCTCGAACTCCGCTTCCATTTGGTTAGCAAGAGCAGTACTAAGAACAAGTTCCACGATGAATGTGACGACTATAACAACAACAACAAACGCAATCACAAGAACAAAAGCTTTGATACCACATATACCTGAAAAATACTTGACATCCATTACTGTTGTATAAAGTATAAAATAAATTCAAAGAAATAAATGTAACTCTAAGGATATAGTATCATATATATACCGATTGAATTCCTCCAACTTCAAGAGTTGAGCAATAAAATATGCGTTGGCTTCCCCTAATCGTGAGGCGAAAACGAGTCAATTCTCCATCATCTGCCTTGTTGCAAGAATAGAAACCGGAATGTTCTTCCACATGGCCATCAACATCCACTGCTTCAACCGAGACAGAACCACTGAGCTTGGTCTCTACGAGAGGTCGACCATCCAGCATTTTGGAGGGCAAGATGAGCGAAGTGATGAGCAACCACTTCTGTGGGATAAGCTAGAGGACGAATTTGTAACACCTGCTTTTATTTTGATACACCTTAAAATTAAATAAAATACCGTCATTGTTTTGATTGGTTGATTTTGGAGATATTAAATGGTTGAATCGTGTGGTGTGGTGAAAGTAGTTGTCGAGGTTGATGTGAGTTTCAAAATTGGAGGTTCATTTATGAGTACTTGGAATAACATCACGGTACTAAAAATAAAATATTGCAATTTAATCAATGTTTTAAATTAAATATTTGGGCCCAGCATCTTATTTTATTTATTTTCGTTAGCCCAATTATCCTTATTTCAATTGGACTAGTGTTATTTTAGCTATTTATTTCAAATCCTTGGTCAACATAAATTCCCTCTCTCCCAAAACCCTTCTATACGATTATAGGAGTATATCCCATCAATATCTCCACTGCCTAAAATCTCTCCAACAAACCAATCAATCTTCACCAAAATCTCTCTCCCAAAACCCTTCTACACGATTATAGGAGTATATCCCATCAATATCTCCACTACCTAAAATCGCTCCAACAAACAAATCAATCTTCACCAAAATCGGATACATATACCTTCCCACCTCTTCAATCAGTTACCACGCAAATCATTCCAATCCCAGCTCAGTTTCTCTTTCTCCTTCTCTACGACGAAAGGTAACTTGTCTTCTATAGCATTTTTTTTCCCTTTATATGAAGGAGAACCGCTGTGATTTTTTATCAATACCTTCTGTTTGAGCAAATTTTGCTTCATCTCAAAGGTATATCCACCAATTACTGAAACTCTCTACATTCCATGACATACTTATCTTCATAGTAGTTCACGAATCAAGCTTCGATCTTTAATGCCATTAGAAGCAAATCTGACTTTCTGCTTTCTTTTAAATCTCAATTCTTTGTCTGCCCAACGTTTGAAATCAAACGATTAGAAATCTATAAAATTTTGGAATGGAATAATGGGAGGATTTTGTGCTTGTGTAGAAGGTGGCATAGAGAGAGAGACCGTGAATTACATGTACGTGTAGGAAGAGTATGGAATAGGAGTAATAGGTAAATACTCCATCCGTCCTTGAAAATTTATTACTGATTTCCTTTTTCATCTGTCTCTAAAAATTTGTCATATTTCACTTTTACCATTTGGCAGTGGATCCTACATTTCACTAACTCATTATCTCCCACATTTTATTTTAAAACTAATAAATAACTCATTTTCCCTCACATTTTATTTTAAAACTAATATATAAAAGTAGGATACACATGCCATCAATTTTTTCAACCCACTTTCTATTACATTTATTAAAATCTGTACTGAGTCAAATGGTGCCAAATTTTAAGGGACGAAGGGAGTAGTTTATTTGTTTGCGTGTGACTACAAGTGAAGTTGGGGAGTACATTCTTTAAATAAAGTAGAGTTGAGTTGGGAATGTGCTAATTTATAATGTGTGAATATATATATATATATATATATATATATATATATATATAGGGTTGTGATCAATGTCGAATCAATTTTAAAGACCGAATTAGAGACCAAATCTGAGCTATTAGATCTAGTTTTTTTGATGAGATGTGCTGCTGTGAAAAATTTTTTGGCTTTATTACAAACCCATTTTACTTCATTATATAGGTTTATTACTTCATTCTGTACTTCAAATGCTTCTACACATACTTCATTCCATCAATTTATTACATTATTCCATGTGTTTATTAAACCATATTAGCGTCATGGCGTTGGTGATAGGTATTGTAGAGAGAAAGAATGACACGCGACGGAGAAACCACATTTACGTACTGGAATGAAGTAAAAACCTACTAGAATGAAGTAATATATTCTGTAACGAAGTTAAATCTTCGTAACATGTTAGTATGACTTATTTACCTTCAGATGAATTAAAATAGGCTCGTGATGAAGGCGAAAATGATTTATAAATTTCTGTATCTTATCCATAAAAAACTAGATCTAAAAGCCCTAATTTGGTAGGGTTCGGTGGTTCGGTCTTTAAGAGTGGATTTGTGGATAATAGGAATATATATATATATATGGTGATGGTTGGGAGTATATTTATTTCTTTCCTTTTCGGTTTAAATGAGTGAACCATTTTAATTGTTTTGCAATGTGTTGGATAGGGAGTATATATGTGTAGTGATGTGGGAGTATTAAGTATATTTGTTGGTTTGACATTTCTTTTGGACTTAATTGTATGGCTAATTAATTAATAATGTTGGTCTATTATTTTGTTGAAAGTTTGTGTCTGATGGAATTAATTAGTAGATGGATATTTTGGTATTGGGCTGTTTTAGCTTATTAAATAATTGGAATTAGTGTTGAGTTAGAACAAGTGTTATGCTTATTATGATTTTCTAGCTGGGAATATATATATATCTTGTTACGGGATAAATTACTTAATGTTAGCAGATTACTCAGGTTTGAATCATAAAATACGAGATAAATTACTTAATGTTAGCAGATAAAATAAGCACACACGTAGGAGGCATGTTCTCTTTTAAACTAATTTATGTTGCTAAGTCTAATTTTGCACATCATATTATTTCGAAAAGGATGAATTTGTGCACGTTGGTTGCGGTTGGAATAGAAAGTGATTGAGGAGTTAAGCTTGGGAGGTGACCTTTCTTTTTAAACAAGGACTATGTCCTAATTACTTTTTATATGAAAGGAGGTGGAAAATATTTGTCTTGCCATATTTTGTGTTTGAATGAACCTGTCTGAAGTGGGTATGCCATGTATGTTTAATCAAATTCGGGTCCCAGTAGGGCTACAAACTTGGTTCTTGGCCACGTTTCTTGTCATGTATGTTCAAATATGGTGATAGTGGATGTGGATGAAAAATGGTTGCAACTGAATTTTATGTGAAATGTTTTTTAGTGTACTTGAGTTCTTTTAAATTAAAACCCCCAAGATTTTGACATGTATCCACTGAGTGCATCAAGTACTCAGCCATGCGTATTATTTTTCTTAATGTGCAGATTGAGCGGTGACGAACGTGTAGTATGTTGAGCAGTGTTCATGGTTAATTATGTCTTGTCTAGTATTGTTGGATATGTCGTGACACGCCCGCATTTTCTAAAGATAGAAAACACGGTTTATCGCGACTAGGGGAGGAATAAAGAAAGGGGGAAACATACATACTTGACCAAAATATTTAAATAACTTGGAAAACGACATAGTATCATCTCAGCGAAGTATCAACTCTAAAAAAACAAAGACTGGACGATAAACTAATTTGAAAGAGTTAGACTCTCAACGATAAAACAATTCTAAAAAAAGGCTCTTAGCGGAAGCGTTCAAGACACAGACAAAATGATGAGTTTGAAGACACAACATATTCAACAATACTAGACAAGACATAATAGTTTGTCAAGCCATAATCGAGTGACCTTGGGTTCTTTTAGTTAAAAAATACCTAAGTACACTAAAAATATATTTCACGTAAAGTTCGGTTGGCCAACCATTTTTCATCCACATCCACCATCACCATATCTGAACATATATGGCAAGGAACGTGGCCACAAACCAAGTCACTAGACCGACCAACTCTAAATAGATAGTGCACGATCTACGGGGTATACACTAACCTGCTCCTGAGCAGGCTTTGCGGCCCTACTGGAACCCGAATTCGATTAAATATATAAGGCATAGTCACTTCAGATAGGTTCATTCAAACTCAAAACATGGCAAGACAAACATTTTCCACCTCCTTTCACATAAAAAAGTAATTAGGACATAGTCCTTATTTAAAAGAAAGTCCACTTCACAAGCTTAACTCCTCAATCACTTCCTATTCTAACCGGAACTAACGTGTACAAGTTCATCCTTTTTGAAAAACATGATGTGCAAAATTAAACTTTGCAAAATAAATTAATTTAAAGACAATGCATGCATGCCAAGTCTATGCTCAAATTATCTTTTATCTTTTCTTAGAAAAATCTCATATCTCAAACTCGTTCCAAAGTCAACTCAAAAATTAAGGAATCAAACTCATCAATTAAGCAAAACACCATCAACACAAATTATACCCCCACCCGTCGGCATTAGTCTTACGTACAAGAGACCCTAATGAATTAAAAATAAAATAGCCCAAAACTAAACCCTTTTCTCAATTAAATTCCAATTAGCCCATAACAAATCATGGCCCAACAAAAGTATTAAAGTAAAGAAAAAGAAACATTAGCCTAATATACTTCCAACCCAACAAACGCCTATGTGTAAAAAGAAAAGAATAAGGATAAATAGTACTTATATAGGGTGTTCGGTTTGCAAGATTGTATTCGAGATTAAATTTAGTGTATTTGGTTCATGAGATTCAACCCACAACTCAATCCTAGATAAATAATCATGGGATAATTAGTCATAGCTAATAACACTACGACTAATATAATCTCACAACTCACGATCCTAAATTGTTTTTTGATATTATTTTATCTTAGAAACCGAACACCACTGTACTATACTCTCTGCCACCAATACGTATATACTCCTTGCATAACACATGTATACATACATATTACTCCCTCCGTCCCGCTTTAGCAGTCCCATTGACTTTTCTGTACTCGTTTTGTAAAAATGATAATAAATAGTTAAAGTGGAGAAATAATAAAGTAAAAATGAGAATAATGTAGATAAGACTTTTCTCTATATTATTCTCTTTTTTACTTTATTATTTCTCCACTTTAACTATTTATTATCATTTTTACAAAATGAGTGCAGAAAAGTCAATGGGACTGCTAAAGCGGGACGGAGGGAGTAGTATATTCCCAACTCAACACATTTGAAAAAAAAAAAGGAGAAATGTTAAAAATATACTCCTAGTCATCACCAACGCATCTGTCTCCACTCCCTCATGAAGACTATAAATTTATTAGATTTTCTTCTCCCTCATGTTAATTTATTAGTTTTATGTCCCGTATAGTAACTATATATTCAATAGATTTATGAAGCAAAATTTAATACTGATGTTATTTATGCCATGGCTAATGGGCCTTTCGGATGCCCGGCCCAAAGATATGCGTGACCAAGTAAGTGGATTTGTCAATACACATCTTTTGTGATTTGTCAATACACATCTTTATGTAATGTGTTTTGTAGTCTTTATGTATGGTGATTTGTCAACCTATAATTTTTGGACCCTTTGTCTCTTAACTTGAACACGTGCATTTTGAAATAAATTTTACTTACATAAGAAAACATAAAAAGTCATATAGGTGGCCCATTACCGAATCACTTGTCCAAATTTGATTTTAATATATATAAATGCAAAATAATATTATAGTGCTTGGCATTGCATAAAACGCTAGGTTTCCTAGTGGGGTAGTAATTTTCTACCATAATACTAGCAAACTCCTTAAAAAATAAAAGAGTAAAGGTTTATTGAATTTCAGGTATAACTACGAGCCGTCTTATTGAGGCCCATCTAAAGTTAAAACTAATTGTCCATAAGATTTTCATTAAAGCCATACAAGTCATCTTATTCTCAAGGCCCATGCCAAACTGAATTTATTTACAAAACTCTAAAAAAAAGGAAAAGTAGAAGATAGTTTACGAGTAAAAAATTGGTTCGGACATATTAACACGCGGTTTGTCCAGTCAATTACAATTACAAAAGATAAAGAAAGAGAGAGAAGAAACAGTGAGAAGGATAGTAACTTCTATGCTCATCCTCGTACTCAGTTAAAACACAATATCAATATTGCATAAAAATGAACTTGCATTAGTATTAAAAATCATAGATTCTTAATACCATTCAACATCACCAAATTTTGAAACTTTCAACATCTTAACCAGTACTCTCCCAAAATAATTAAAAATAATAATAATGCAATTTCCTACTCCATGAAATATTAATTAGGCAGAGGAGAAAGCTTCTATTTTTTGGGAAGCAATTTAGCTGAAATAAATAGATTTATACTAGTGAGTTTAACATATTTACTTTGTCTTATGAGTTGTCATTATACATGAGTTACAACATACACGTGGATTAACAAACGGAGAAGATGATTAGATATCAAATATTAAAATAAAATAAAAACTAACTAAAAACAAAATAACTATTCAAAAACTTGTTCGTAACGTAACAACTAAGATAAATAACAAGAATGACGTCGACTCACACAATCAACATTGTAAAGGAAAGCAAGAAAAACAGGAATAATATTTGGATGAGGAAAATCGTTTAGTTAACATATATAATTACTAATTAAATAACAAGTGTGAATTCATTGATTCCGAAATAACTTGAAGTAATATCTTTCTTGCACGTATTATTTTGTAATTTATAAGTATGAAAGCATATAGATTCGGGTATCATATCAAATAAATATCATTCAATTGGTTTTAATAAATTATTTCATGTTTATTACTTTGACCGTGTGAAATCGTTCCAAACATGACCATGGTTTGATAGATTCTTGTTGCATGCTTCAGGCCTCCTTGGTAATTCATTGTATATGTTTGTCACAAGCACATATTTAAATACTCTTTATTAATATTGTAATAGATATGTTTGTGGACAACCACAAACTTAAATAATGTGCATGAGCATAGACTAATGTCTTGTATATGTTTGTCACAAGCACAATTTAATTAATATTGTGTATGAGCATATATAGATTAATAAAAAAAATACTATATGGTATCTATTATCTACTAAATTGAATAAAAACTTGATAGTATATCCTAATGTTATTACTAATTTTTTCTACATATTATTAATATTAAACGACCCAATATCGATCAAATTTGCCGTATTGATTAATATGTAGAAGTGAAATGAAAAGTTTTGGTTTTTTTATTATATAATGAGTTTGAAGTAAATTTATATGAGAGGTGGATATTGGATACAGAGAAAATACAAGTTTCCAAAAATCGAAAATAAACCTTTCTTCTCTCTCATTTATTGTGACAAACAAAATTAGTAAAGCATGAGGACCAAATAATTTGTTATTATAAATGCGTGGGTCAGTGTGTGACTTGATATTTATATCTTTAAATCAATGTATAGTTAGGCCTGTATATGCTCCTCATGGTTGTTGATCCCATTCATATAGTACTATAATTACATATATATTCCTAATTTCATGTGAATTACATATCTGCTCATAATTTTATGTGAGTCATATTTATAATATGCCTCTTTTTATGATAATCATTAACATTCAAATTATGATCAACGATTCAGATTCAACTTTAGTTATGGGACTTTTTAAAATAAACATATTTAATATCCCTGGTATTATAAAATTAGTTTTTAGGATCAATAATTGAAAATAGAGGCAATAAGTGAGCAACGTTAGCGTGGTACAAAGTCATATACATCATCCTCTTATTTTATACACATACTATAAGTCAAGTAAGACAAATTCACTTAATTGAATCATGCTACTTTATTTGTTTGTTTTGCAAATTTGTTTTGCTATTTGCGTGTTTATACACCTTTTAGTTAGATTTTTCCTTGCTTTTCTAGAATAACTGATCTTATACTTTTTAGAGTAATTGAATATTTGCTTTAGCTTTTCAGAGTAGTTATTGTCTTTTAGTGTATCAGGGTGATTGCTTAGATTTTAATCATGTTTAGGTTACTATTCGTTCTCTGTGGATTTGAGCTTTTACAATTTTATCGAAACATATAGCAATCGATTGATGAAATTATGAGCATACAATTGGCATATATACACATTAGAGAAATTACAAAAATATTACTCCATTTTCTTTAGTCTCCCATTATGTATCCATGTTTAGGTTACTATTCGTTCTCTGTGGATTTGAGCTTTTACAATTTTATCGAAACATATAGCAATCGATTGATGAAATTATGAGCATACAATTGGCATATATACACATTAGAGAAATTATAAAAATATTACTCCATTTCTTAGTCTCCCATTATGTATCTCACTTTCTTTCGTTGCTTATCGAACAAAGCAATTCTTTACGACACAAGATTAAAACAAATGATGTTTAATTTAGTTAAGTAAAAAATAATAAAGTAAGAGGAAGAAAATTAGAGATAATAAAATATGAAAGAGAATAATTAAGAAAAATTAAAAGTGTTAATTTTTGTTAAAAATTAAATTGACTCACTTACTTGGACGTCCTCAAAATGTATATGAATCCCTAAACTAGAGATGAAGAGAATAATACAACGTGAGCGAAATGAATTAATGGAATGTGTGGTCTATTTACTAAAATAATAAAATTAAAATAAATAATTTAATAAGGAAATCATAAATAGAAGTGGAATATATCACGATGGAAGGTGGAGTAACTCATCAAAACTCATATCTTCATCGCAATCGCAATCACAATCTCAATAGCTTTTCGACTGAAAATAATAATGATGCAAAACAAATGTTTTACTTAAAAATCTCATAACCACCAAATGAAATTTGTATTTAACTTAGCACAAACAAACAGTTACACACCAATGGAATAAGAAATTCCTATAACAAGTCAAGATCTCGAACACTACCAAAACAAGTTATACACATCAACAATGCTATATATATTATAATATTATTAATAATAATACTATATAAATAATAAATTTATAACTATTTTATTATTATGTTTCACTTCTCACTAATGGTGCTGCAATATCCACCCCACCCCACCCCCATTCCCCCTCCCCATGGTCCCACAATTGCCATTAAATAGCCCCTTTGGAGGCATGAAATCTCCACAAACACAAACACAATAGTAAAGGGTAAGAGATATTAGAAAGAGAGCAATTGCCATAAACACCAAACCAAATACCTAAATTACAAAGATGGTTTGCCTAAAAGACCCTCTTGTTCTCAAAGTCCAGCAGCTCTATGAGAGCATCTCGAAGCTCGAGGATCTGAGCCCTTCGAAAGAGGTGGACGCGCTCTTCACAGAGCTCGTCCACGTCTGCATTCCCCCGCATCCAATCGACCCCACGAAGCTCTGTCCTGAGATCCAAGAGATGCGGGGGAAGCTCATCTCCCTCTGCGGCCACGCAGAGGGCCTCATGGAGAAGCACTTTTGCGCCCTCCTCACCTCCTTCGACCGCCCCCTCGACCACCTCTCCCTCTTCCCCTACCACTCCAACTACCTCAAGCTCAGCCGCCTCGAATTCGACCTCCTCTCCCACCACTCCCCTGCCCCGGCCCGCGTCGCCTTTGTGGGCTCTGGCCCCCTCCCCCTCACCACCATCGTCCTCGCGGCCAACCACCTCACATCCACTATATTCGACAACTTCGACATTGACCCCTCTGCCAACGCGATGGCGGCCAAGCTGGTGGCCCCGCACCCAGAGCTGGCCGGGCGGATGGCGTTCCACACGGCCGACATCATGGACGTGCCCGGGGCCGCCCTCAAGGAGTACGACGTGGTGTTCCTGGCGGCCCTGGTGGGGATGGACATCGAGGAGAAGATGCATGTTGTTCAACATTTGGCAAAGAGTATGGCCCCTGGGGCCATACTCATGCTCAGGAGTGCCCACGGGGCGAGGGCTTTCCTCTACCCTGTGGTCGACCCTCGCCAACTCAGGGGGTTTGAGATTCTCTCTGTCTACCACCCCATTGATGATGTCATCAATTCAGTTGTGGTGGCTAGGAGATGCCCAAGCCCCCTCCCCACCCCCACCGGGCCCCACGTGCTCTGCAGCAAGTGCTCTGAGGTGCAGCCTTTCAACCCTCTCTGCCAGATGAATGAGTTGGCCGTTGAAGAGCATCATTGCTAAGCGAATCGAATCGTTTCTGAATCTATCTATCTGTCTATCTATCTAGCAAATCGAATGTGTGCGTCGATCTTGTGTTGTTTTGGGATGAAATAACATTGAACAACTTCAAATTCAATCTTAATTTTGATGATGTAATAACATCTTTTAATTAATAATGAATTCCTATATTTTCTAGAGATGTTCGATGCAAGTAGCATTGGATTTTCCAATTGGATTGCGGCAAACCACTACTTTTTTTTATTGCTAGGGCAATCAAGATCAACCTTAATTTTGTCAATATGTGGGATAACACCACTAATTAAATACTATTATATGTGTGTATGAATTATTGTTAAAAACAATGACTGAAACAAACAAAATAGAATTTCATTGGTGCCATATTTATGGCCACACATGTTGAAGCAATGCTGCTGTCCTCATCAAATCATTTCTTTGCAGATGGTTACAGTGAGCTTAGATTCGCCGGAAAAAAACCAATTAAAATGATTAGTTAAGGATAAATTAGATGATGTTAACTAAAACTGGAAAAAGACTACTAATTTGTCAACTCCAAACATATATTATCATATACTCCAATAATCTAAAGGATTAATTTAACATTGACTATGAGCTAAATCAATCTATTCACGGACGACCAAGAAATTAAGGGAACCGAAGTTGATCAGAATGAAGATGGAAAATTTTATGTTGGCTGTTCCCTTCATTAGGGTTTGCAATTGGACCATTTTTTTAGGTATATATATTTAAAATGCTCTAACCCAAAATAGGGTCTCGCAACAATTAGTTTAGGTAGTAACAAAACTTCATCGGTTACTGCTCCTTCTACTTTTTCTCTTAGTTATATCTCCAATTAAGAGTACTAAACGCATCACAAAATTAATCTTTTAATGACACAAAAATTGAGACGCATTACTTAATTTATGGAAAATTTTCAAAAATAGCAATAAATTTTTAAGACGCAAAAGAAAGCATTCCTAAATTAAGGATAAATTAACTTAACTTTTTGGTTTATAAGAACGCTTTCATTTGCGTCCTCTGGGACACCAACAATAATGACGCTTTTTGAAGTGTTGGTGGTATATTTAAAAACACAAGTAAGTGTTCTTGATTGCATTAAAAAAAATACCCTTTAAAGTTTTTTTTTTTTTAAGTGACAGGGCCAATCAATTGGAGAAGATATGCATAATCTATATATTAAATTTTGTTAACCGACCTAAATTAGAAGATATGCAAAACCTATATACTCCGTATGTGTTTGTTAACCAAGACACTACAGCAATTACTAACATTTAATATATCTGGGTAAATCTTTTTCAATTTTTTACATAAAATTTGGTGGCAAACTAAAGTGCACGATAGCATTAGCATGTTGACATCCTATGACATTTCCAATAAACTTTATAGTTATGGGTGAGCAGTGCAGTGCTGCCCCTCTAACCAAAAATCATTGTGTAAATATTAGTGCTACACATTGGAATCGTAAATGGTGTGGTGGCAAGAGGATCAAAGATCCCAATATATTCTTTTATAATTATATTTTGCGGAATCGATCAAGCAATTAATAGATATACTAATATTGAAAAGCAAAAACACACAAGGGGTTTTACATGGATCACAGTGTCAAATTCTGCATGATCATTGCTGGAGAGTTCAAGCATTATCTAATCAGAAGCTTGCATGTGACCCGATTTTAATTTCTTGTTTTTTATAATTTAAATCAAATTTTTTAAAACAAAGAAAGGAATTGACTTTGGTTATCAGTGATACTACTACATATAAACATGTCTACATGGCCTTTATGTATTTTTTATTTAAAATTATGTAAAATGTTATTTCTAATTCTGTAATTTTTTTTGTCTATTTTCAATTAGAGAATTTTGTTATTTATAATAAATGTCAGTATTTTTTGTTCACTCATAAATTAAATTTTGAAATATATATATATATATATATATATATATATATAAGAAATTAAAATTATGCGGGATTCATAAATATTGTAAATGCTCAACCTTTTAGTACTCGCTCAGAGTAAAAATTTTATGGTCCTTCCACACCATGGTAGCATAATGATTTGGTGTGCCTCACCAATAACTCTTTGACAATTGAAATAAAAAGGGTCCACATGCCACATCAGTTTAATATAAATTAGGAAACTTATAGGTAAATTTGGATACATCCATTTAATCATTTTATGGAAAGTATAATAATATTTAATATAGAAATTATACTTATATGAAAAATGAGTTGACGTTAATATACTAGTAATATTCTATCTCATAATATAATAGAACTAATATACAAGACATCTATTTTATAAAATAATAATATTTTCAAATTATATTAATATTTAATTTTTTAATTTTTATTTTCTTGTGTTAAAAATTATTGATTTTGTCTCATGCTAATAAATCTAATGAAAATTATAATAGTACTAATATACTACAAGACATCTCTTTAATAAAATAATAATATTTTCAAATTATATTTATATTTCATTTATATTTTTTATTTTTTTGTTAAAAAATCTTGATTTTTACATACTAATAAATATAACAAAAATTATAATATATTATTTACAAAATAAAACTTACAGTCATAATTTTTATTTAATTTTTATTTATGTGAATTTTTTCTTCTATATATAAATAGTAAAACAATTAAAAGGGATCTCATCCATAATAACTTTATTATGATTTTTTTTCTTATATATATAAATACTAAAACAATTACTTTTTATGTGTATAATACTATTATATTATGATATCAATATGCATATATAAATTGTACTAGTATATTAACGTCAATAAATAGTTTATATGATATAATTTCTATATTTAATTTATTACACTTTCCAAAAATGATTAAAATGGATGTCTCCAATTTAGATATAAGGTTGCCAAATTTATATCTAGTGATGTGGCATGTGGACCATTTTCATTTACAATTGTCAAAGAGTTATTGGTAAGGCACACCAAATCATTATGCCACCATAGTGTAGAAGGACCATGAAATTTTTACTCGATCAAGTGTTGTGGATACCATCAAAAGCACTAGTTAAGTATTTAACATCTTTACGTTCAACAACCAACATTCATTTTGAATGACCTTAATTTAGTAATTACAAATGCATTTATTTTTTAGGGCCCGTGATTGAGAATGTAAAATTAAGAAAAAGAATTAACATACATATTGTGAAAATAGTACCTTCAGCTCGGGTATAAATAAAAGAGTAAAGGTCAAAACTGGTCCTGAAAATATGTTCATTTTACGATTTTGGTCATATACTGTATCTTTTGAATTTTTGCATTCTGAACATTTCAACTCAGATCACAATTGGTCTCACACTAACAATTCCGTTAATTTTTAAACGGTTTAAACCCGATTTTGATGGTTTTAACAGTCCCATTCGGGTTTAAACCGTTTAAAAATTGACGGAATTGTTAGTGTATGACCAATTGTGATCTGAGTTGAAATGTTCAGGATGCAAAAATTCAAAAGATAAAGTATAAGACCAAAATCATAAAATGAGCATATGTTCAGGGCCAGTTTTGGCCTTTACTCTAAATAAAACTAAGCATTACAATCGTGGTATTGATTATCTTTAATTTGTATGACCAAAACCACAAAAATAAGAATCTCGCTACGCAGAGGCGGACCTAAAGAAGGACATGGGGACCCATGAAACCCCAAACTATTTTGTGAGTAGCATATATAATTGATATTAATGACAATGTTAACTTCAGTAGCACAGTTGGCTTCCTTCACAACCATCACAATGATATGTGCGAGTGCGATTCCCAGCAACACCATAGTTTGGTGTTTATTTACTTTTTCTTACTGATTCTTCTTGCAACTTTGTTTTTCCCTATTTTATTATTTACAGTTAGACTTTGAGTTTTTTTTTTTTTTAATTATACTTTAATATAACAGAAATTACTAAATTTTTTCTTACATTTTACATTGAATTTTGTATTTTATATTTTATGTGCTCATATTTATAATATCACTTTTTTTGTTCTATATGTTACATTGCTATGGTCTAAAATTCAATTAAGTCTTTCCTTTTTCTTAATAATTTATGTTTTATTTTATTTATTTTTTAAAACTCACTTTTCCGACAATGTTTTTTTTTATGTTGGCATTGCATCTATCAACAATAACCTTACACATATCTCTATCTTTTATAATTGATGCTCTAATTCGTCAGCGCTAAAAATTACCGCAGTACTAGGAACACTGATTTGGACCCCCCACCATCAAATTTCTGCGTCCGCCACTGTGGCTACGCACTTAATTGCATAAAAGTAAGATCTAAATGTTGTAGAAATATGAACTTAAATCAGGGTGTTTGATCAGTCGTATGAGATGATTTTTTTTTTCATCTCCCTCCATTCAACTAGCAATTCATTGTATATATTTTTGGAATGTCCTAGTTGATTCAATTTTTTCAGTGAAATAGTATAACACAATTACTCTTTCCTATTTTATTCTTTTTCGTACTTTATTCACCACTCAACTCTCTAAATATAATACCATCGCATTGTTAAATCTCATGTACAAAATAAATGTTTTGATTTTTGTAAAACGGGGAGTAATACGACCTTGCGTTTTTGATTCCTTAAGTTGTTGATTGTTAATATAAAGACTTGAATGATAACTTACACATTTGTACTATTTTAAAACTAGAGATACTTACGTACAAGTAACTCCTTTTTTGTTTTATTATTTCACCAACTGCAAGGATTAATATACAACTATGATTCTAAATAGTTATTTTCACTGTGATGGGACCGAAACTAGGTACTATAGTATTTTAGTTCATGCGGATAATTTTTTTTATTATGTTTGGACTTTGGAGAGAACAAGATATTTTTTTTTTTACTGTCCTTCTGTTATAATGCAATTTAAAAAGAAAATAAAAAGGCAAGTCAAATACCCCAATTGAAACCCTTATTAAAGATTTATATTGCATACATATATATCAATAATGCTATATTAACATATCAAAATAAAATGTCGGACCTCTTTAACAGTGATAGAAACATGCATATATAAAAGAGCAATGGCCTTTCTTTAGTCTTTTGGTATATTATAATTAAGATATGTTGGCCTTGTGTAATTTGAATGGCCATTATCACAGTTAGTTACATATGTTGACATCTCACATCATGAACAGAATGTTCATCTTTTATTTTTTTCAACTTGTTCGATGCTTTGTGACCCTTTCTCTTTTCTTTCCTTCAACAATTTCAATGGCTCTTATCACAGTCTTCCTCCCCTTTTACCCTTTTCTATGCTAGTGCTCATCATTGATTGGATCATAGCATCTTTCTCCAATTTTATTTCTAATTAATTATTTCACTTATGTGTATCAAATTTTTGGTTCAAAAATAGTGCCCAACAATAACCACAATCAACACAACATAAACTTAGAAGACCACAAATCATGTAGAGTTTAGTCTTAGAAGCCAGAGAGTTCCAGTGATATGCTAAATATGATAAGCATAAATACTTATATGTGTGATTTAATCAACACATCATGTATGAAATAGTATATGTGTAAGATTATGATTAAATTAAAGGAGCCAATTTTAAATCTCCCACCCTTTGCATTGACCTTTTTATAATAGAGAAGCAAAAGTAATGCGACTACTCGACGAGGATGAAAAAGCATATAATAGCATAAACACACACTTTATAATATTTGGTCTATTTTCAAGAAAGGCATAGGTCCTTTGGAGAACAATAATGAAGACAAGTATGAGTGGGGTTGCTTATAACGACATCACATTTGTTTTGCCAACTTTATTTAATCACTGGTTAATCCTTTTCCAATAGCCTTCTCTAAAACAAGCCCTAATTTGGTTCACCTTAGGATTAATCTTGTTAAACATGGTACTGCATCCTAGGAGCAAACTTAGCTTCATTCAGCCTTCAAACATATTTCAGAACTTAACCATAATCGGTATGTCAGTGCACAAGTACATCAACTAAGTTTTTTTACGCGTGTGTTCTACTCGAGTTGGGAACTTCTAGCGCACATATATTACACCAACTCATTGATTTTGCAACACGTAACAGTTGAACCCACCATTTTCAACAAAACAACATGTACAGTTGTTCAACAACAGCAGATTTAAGCAAGATTTTTTATGCTATGAGGAAATTGCAAGTACACTGTTACTGGTGATGTATTATTGTGAGAAATCTATAAGAGACCATCATCTTGGGGCCTATCTGTCTGTCCCATTTTGGCTGGCCGTGGATTAAGTCAAGCCCATGGCCGGCTCACGATAAAT
Organism: Salvia hispanica; assembly: GCF_029641045.1. Classification (NCBI taxonomy): domain Eukaryota; kingdom Viridiplantae; phylum Streptophyta; class Magnoliopsida; order Lamiales; family Lamiaceae; genus Salvia; species Salvia hispanica. The sequence goes on along the minus strand of NC_142692.1, from coordinate 49,144,051 downwards.
GCGTGCTAACCACAAGAAAAGACATGAGCATACCTGATATGTCCCCACTGATTAAGACCTTTTTTTCTGTAGTCTTTATCTTCAATCAACATTGCTACCACATCTGCAACTTGACATATGGTAACAAAAGCACATATCAATTAAAAGTTTGCGTTTTCTTTCATCTTTCCTATTTCAAAAATTGATCTCATTCAGGGCAATAAATGCTCGCATCATTGCCTCTCATAACAGAAATTGCACAGTTCATAAATAACAAAGACAAAAGGCCTTTTCATCTATTCTGACTGTCAAGTGAGCTTCAAAAGTATGCTTAAATGGCACTGCCTGTTTTCGGCTACATGACAAAATATTACCATTAACAATGCAACTATAACATTAGCAAGAAGCATTAATTTTGAGGCAGCACCAAACATAATTTAACCAACTAAAATCTGCTGGGAGGCCAGCAAATTTTTGAAGAGGAAACAAAGGGATCTGAAATAAGAATTCAGAATAAGAAATTATGGAAGTCTTGTCAGGATAGAAATCCAATTCACATATATATCATTAACTCTGACTTTGATCTGGAAGTAGCAACACTGTAATCAAGTTCATTTCCTGTTCGACCTAGAATAGTGTCAATTTTGTGGCTCAATGTCATGGATCATCTCTTCATCTATGTTTGTCGCACCTAAAGTGCGCAAACTGTACTGAAACTTTAAGCCAGAATTTGTTTCGATGTTCTTGAAGTTCAGTTGGTTTCGGTGTTTTACAGTGTAAAACCCAAACCTACAAGTATAATTATATATGTGCATACATTAGTTTTATGTTTGATAATTTTGATGCTGCTCACCGAGTGAGAAGTGTTGAAAATTTGAATATTAGCTTTTTCTTATTCTTTACTGAAATCAAGCCTAGGAGAAAACAGGGGGGAAATTGTAAAAAAAAAACCTGGATATAACCTAATACCAAACTGACCAAATCGAAAAACAATGGTTGGATTTGATTCAAATTTAGGTGAGAATCATGGTTCAGTTTGGTTTTCATTTTCCTAACAAGTTTGGTTTTTTTGTTTAAAACCAAACTCACATGAACATCATAGCATATACATAGATGAATAAAATCAAAAGATTGCTAGATTAAGATTTACAAAAGTTTTTTTCGATGATTTAATACTACTCAGTAATTGCTAAACATGAATAAATACTTTAGCTAATTTTTTTGTTTCATTAACATGAGCATGTTGGGAGTTTTATGATTTCAATGGACATCACAAAAGTCTATTCTAATTATCTTCAGATGGCAATTCAGACAAAGATGAGCTCAAAGACTATTGAAACTCTTTAGTTTCTTATGAATATGTGTTCCTAAAAAGCCTCAAGGAAATTAACTACATATAAGATAATTTCATAATCTAAACTCAAAGAAACAAGAATGAAAGTTCTAGTACAGAATAAGCTGCCATAATAAATTTACAACATCTATCTCATGATTTATATTTCATAAAGCATTCAAGTAAATGACTTCATTTGACCTGATTATAATTCTTCATGGGCATCAAAGCTCATATCTTCAGGGGTCTCAGAGTTGTTGTACTCCTCGGAACTAGAACTCTGTGTAGAATCAAAGTTCTCATCCACAGGGGACTCATTGTTACTGGGCTCATCAGCTGGAGTCTCAATATTATTAGGCTCATCGGAGACACCACCGAATGTTGATCCTTGCAGATAGGAATCTTCGGCCTCAATGGATTTTCCATCATCAGGCTGAAAAAATTTATCATTTGAAGAATCTTCATAACCTTGGGTATCTGCCTGTTGGAACTGCATCATGTAATGAATTCCATTGACCACATCATACACCATCAGCCCAATCCTTCCACCCACCCAACTGCCCAGATGACTTCCAACTAAGTAACCGAACCTCCCAAACCTTTCCTCTCCAATAAAACCAAAATAATATGTGCCAAACAAGGTACCTGTGCCTCGAAGGAAACCCTCTGTTACTGTACCCCCATAGTACACTGCTTCAAAAAAATCCCATCCAGAAGATATTATTGGGCCAATAATACGCTTAGCTTTTCTTGTTGCCAGTTTTGCTGCCTTTGCTCCTTCTTTCTGGGCTACTTTAGCCGCATCTTTTGCAGCCATGCCTTGTGCAACTGCATCAGCCAGAGCAGCCTCAATTGCTTCATTCCTTCTATTTTCCACATGATGAGACCGGATATTATAGAAATAAAGTTTTACACCCTCTTTAACTGCACATGCTAGGGTTCCAGAACTTCCATCAAAACAATTTAAGAAAGTAAACTGCCCACTTTTTGATGCAGCTTCTTTACCAACCCACTGCCTACATTTTTCAGCTGTGTAACAAGAGATTATAAAGTAAGATATAGTACTAATATATTCATATAGAAAGAATGAAAGATGCACATAAGCAAAATGAGTTTAAGAAAGTAGTGATCAGTTTGATTGCAATATGAAAAAGTGGATTAATTTAATCATAGTTTATAAATCATATAATTAAGATAGATCTGATCCTCACATTGATGCAAGGCAATAGAGAGTGATTAGGAGTAGTTTAATTAATTGTTATTTTAGTTGTTATGGCCTTTACTTATTTATCCCTTTTGCTTTAGTTTACGGGCTTGGTTAGTCTATATATAGGAGATTTTTTAATGTATTCTCAAGTTGAATTTTGATTAATATAAAGCTAGGTTCATTTTCCTTTCTCTGTTCATCCGGTATTCAAGAGAGAATCGACAGAATTTCACTCTATTTGCGTTATTTTCCGGTATTTCGTTAATCTTAATCAACTTTATACGCTTCCAAGCATCACAAGCTGTTCGACCATCATACTAGTACAGAAGCTGCTGTTTATTGGGATGTCTAGCCATGTAATCATTTCAGGCAAGTTGCATAATAAGTCAACAGAGATACGAAACATGAGCAGTTTATTGGAACCTCAATAGAATGACTTGTACAGATCTCAATAGAAGTATAGAACCTCAAGATGTGCGACAATCATACTAGTACAGGAGCTACTGTTAATTGGGATGTCTAGCCATGTATGATCATTTCAGGAAAGTTACATGAAACGTCTACAGAGATACGAACATGAGCAATTGACAAGAAAGGCTAACCTATGTTTACACAAAGGCAAGAACTCTAAGTTGCTTAGATCTTAATCTTTCTAAAACTCTTTATAATTTAACACATAAGCAAACCTTAATCCAGAAATTCAGAAAATTAGGGAAGGTGGAGGGAGAACGTTAATAGCATCTTAGATGGATGAAGAGGGATTCTTAATAGAATGATAGTAATATCAACTTATCAATAGGTTATTAAAATGCACATGCTCATAATTGCGTTATGAATAAATAAAACTAAGCATGATCCAAGTTTTGATGACAAATCCAGCTCAATGATGATGAAACGATTAAGTATGAGGAATCTTGATCAGTGGCTAACAGGATGCTGTAGGTCAATGGAGGATATACCAAAATAACCAAGGATAAAATCATTACAGCATTCTCTTTAACAGAAATTAAGAATAAAAGAAATTGGTAAAAAAAAGATTTATATGGCTACCGGGGAAACATGAAGCCAAAAAGTGCAAAGTGAAGCGGGGGGGAGGTGGAATGAAAGGGAGACGACAGAAATTCAAATTTCTGATCAAAAAAGGTAATATATGCTTTGATGTTCAGGCAAATACAAAAGGACTCAAAGGAGTAGGTGTAGAATTTTGGTGGTTAGCAATGAGATGGAGAAACAAACTGAACAAAGAAGTGGCTGACTGAAACTTGTAACTTGGCATACATAAAAACAGTCAAAGGTTTGAAAAAATCTAATTTGTAGGACAATGCATAAGTTTGCTGGGATATATTGAAGGAAACGAAAAGTCAAAACTTTAAGCCAACCTATAGGAACAAAGGCCCTGAAAACTGAGACCTACAAAGGTATTTAGACAGACACCTTGAAGTGGTTTGAGAGTATTAACTGGTAGCTGACTTTTGCTCTCAATAAGATGTTATGACTTATGAGTTTCTCAAATTAGCGTCTATGAAACAGAAGTTAAGTTCATTGTCTGAGGCGTTATCTTTTTATGAACCCTATGCCACATATTTAGCAACTAATTTTGGTTAAACCGACTTAGCGTAACATAACAAACACGAAATACTTTAGTAAAAAATCTGCGGCTGCAGCAGTTTAAGAAGTTTTTCCAACTATTCATGCTTGGGACTTACCATATTATTGGGCATGACAGAATTTGTATTAAAGGATGAATTTTTATCAATGAACTGAATATCAATAAATACGGATTAATGTCTTTAAGAATGAGAAGCACCGATTTATCGTCAAAAGTGATCTTATGCTATCTGGAACGTTCGAATATTACAGCTGTTAAATCTGGAGCAGCTAGTACTAGATTGTCCAAAGATTACATATGCTTTTTGATACTACTGTACACATACAAAGCTACTTGAATGATTGAATCTAAGCATGATAGAACATTTATGATTCAATCTTCAAAACACTATTTCTCATGCTTACTGCTGTTAATAAATAGAGTCCCTTGTGCTATTAGTGTGATAAATGGTTGCATCTCATGAAATCTCCAGGCAAGCAAAACTTAGAGGATGTTTGTGTTGAGATTTTGGTGTATATGGAATTCCGGAATCATGACAATTTACCATCGTTTGTTTAAAACCGTGGGAAACAATTTTCGCTGTAAATGTCAAACTAATCATGGCAGAATTATTTTCCAAATTCTCTAATCAAAGAGATCTCAGAACTAGTTCATAAAAAGTGCAAGCACTCGAAATTTCCAATCTTAGAGTAGGTTTATAATGGTCGATGAGCTCCAGAAATATCAACTCTGTTACCTTAATCGGGACCCCTAAAGAGAGTGCATCAACACTAATTTGGAATCCTAAATAAGAGCGTCACTTCCACAATGCGTGGACAACAACTTTCAATCAGCACTCAGATTGAGCAATTAAAGCATGAGAGCAACTACTATAGCAAATCGAACAGTAGAAAGTATAATCTCGAAATCACAGAATAGACCAAAAAATTAGGGGGCGACGGAATAAAAATCACGGAAATAAGTAAAGAAATAGATTACCAGTGATGCTGAGAGCAATGACGCCAATAACAAACAGCAGGAAGTGAACTCTCTTCTTCAGCAGAATCGTCATAATTGCAGAGATGATCCAACAGTAATTGTGGAGAACCTAACCCCAAAATTCTAATACTAGTTCATCGCGATTGTTTGACTAGTTTTACCATGGATTTGATAGGAAACGTAGAAAATGAGAAATTAGCGAAGAAGAAAAGGATCTGCAGTTTTGATGATGGGAGAATTGAAATTTGGGGGGCGTGTAGCAGTTAACTGCCAATGTTGAATAACGATGAGTCGTTATCCTCTTGCCTAATTTATGAAGGATTTAACTATACACAAATTTATTGTAGTAGGAGTACTATAAAATAGATATTCACCCTTAATTTCTAAAGGATTTAACTATACACAAATTTATTGTAGTACAATAAAATAGATATTGACCCTTAATATCATGAAGTTTTTTTAAAAATTTTGTTTTTTTTTTCTTATAAATTTTTAACTTGGCAAATAACATCACAAATTTTATTTATGGTTGTTATTCCCACCGCAACGGATTCCGACTACATTAAAATGACATGGATGTTGAGTTGAGTTCGTGATTCAGGATTCAGGATTTCGTTATTATAGATGTACACGAACTCATCATTTATGTCATGTAGCTGGAATCTGTTGCTGGTGGGAAATAACAACCACGGATAAAGTTCGTGATATTATTATTTACCAATTTAAAAGTTTGTACGAAAAAAACATTTTTTTTTTAATTTCGAGGGCAATAGTCATTTTTAAGATGTAGAAAGAAAAAGTGATTGATGTATTATTAGTGGAAAATAAGATGGGATCCACCTAATAAGTTGAAAAGATTTACCAAAAATAGAAATGAGTTATTTTTGTAAGACGAATCAAAATGAAAAATAAGATTATTTTTATGGGACATGTGGCTTATAGTATAACTATAAGCTTGCTGAATCTATTTCTCAATTAATTGTTGGTTCACTTCGAAGATATGATAATCAAACTCTTAACACTTGTTTCAATTTACAGACTCGGAAAAGTTTATCGTGAATTTATGGATTTTAAGGGTCTGTTCACTTTCTTTGAGATGAATTTATTTGTTCATAATGAGACTTGTTGAGAATTGTGGCAGACTAGCCCACATAATTAAAAACTGAAGGCTGTGTTCAGCGACTAAGGCAATGTTTGTTTCGACAGTTTCCTGGAAATTCCCATTTTCAGTTTCCTGGAATTAGACCTAAGTATGAATTTGACTTATATTTAGAGGAAAATGGGAATTTCCAGGAAACTGAGAATTAGGTTGATATCCAAAATCCAAATTGTAGAGAAATGAGGAATAAGATACGTTGGCTCATGTTGAAAATCTTACGGTATGGTTAATTTAAAAAATGAATAATATAAATTGATAGTATTATTTTGGATACATAACTTCGAAACAAAGAAAATATGAGAGAAATAAAACTGGGAGATGAAAATCTATAAATATATATAAAGGGAATTTTGAAAATATTTATAAAACTGTCATTATAAATATTATAATAAAATAAAATAAAATAAAGACTTCAAAATTATAAATCATAAATTATATGTAATTGCTATGTAATTGGTTTAGTGGAGTAGTAGAGCACATGAAATCTTCCTATAAGTATTTCCTACATTGGGTAAAAGGGAAGAAGAAAAGCTCTGAAAATGAAAAGAAGTTGAAGAAGGATGAAGAAAAGACTCAGGCAAACTTATTATTCGATCCTATTTTCCAATAGTAAATATGATTTTCGTATATATTTCCAATGAAGCAGGGAGTATATAATAATATGAAAATCATAGATGAATCCTATTTTCATACTCCCTCCATCCCAAGATAAGTGACTTGTATTCCTTTTTGGGGTGTCCCAATATAAGTGACCTATTTTCATTTTTAGCAAAAAGTCATCTCTATTATTTTATTCTCCACCTACTTTATTCTCTCTTCTCTCCTCTACTTTTCCCTCTCTCATACTTTACTCTCTCCGCTTTAACTTATTTAAATATCATTTCTTAAATCTCGTGTCCAAAAGAGGTAGGTCACTTATCTTGGGACGGGAGGAGTATATAATAAAAACCCAATTTAGATGATAAAATCATACATTCTTCTTCATTAATCGCTATTTTCATACTCCTAAGCCAGCTGCTGACAATCAATCGCCATCGTTAAAGGTAGCAATAAAATAGAATAAAATCATTTTCCAATCAACTCCATTTTCAATTCTCGTTGCTCTGTTATTTCTCTTTCCACTTTACCAAACCTAATCCTCTTCCACGACTCCAATTCAAAATCAAAATTCCAAACCTCATCCTCTTCCACGACTCCAATTCAAAATCAAAATCCCACTTTATTTTATGCTTTTTTGATTGGGGAAAGTAGCGAAAATGGTGGTGCGGAAGGTGGGGAAGTATGAGGTGGGGCGGACGATTGGGGAAGGGACATTTGCGAAGGTGAAGTTCGCACAGAACGCGGAGACTCGGGATAGCTTGTGTATGAAAATGCTCCAACGAAGGTTAAATCGGGCTTAAATGCACAAAACGACGCCGTTGCCCAATCATTTTTACGGTGTCCACGTTGGACAATTTCGTGCCAGAATTTAAGTGGAAATTGAGTATTCAGGTCGGGTTGGCAAATCGCATACGAATCGAAAGTTGATGGTTTTAAAAACAAATTTGAAAGTTCATGCGAAAAAAATAGAATTCGGGAAAAGTTTATGGTTTTTAAGACCAAAAACCTTTGTTTAAAAGGGTGACACCAGACTGATGATGGTTGGCAGCACCATGCCCAACACAACCTCAACCGTGGCTTTACCCACTTTGATCTCTGGTTTGTCTATCTGACTTGAAATTCGCACGGTGCTTGAAAATCGCACGATGCTAAAAATTCGATCTATTATTACTGCTGATGCGTTACTATGGTCATCATTGTTGAGACCAAACTTGAGTTCATACATTGTGTGCTTTTAGCAGATGGACGATAGATTTTGGCCATCTGACATTGTTTAGGAGGCGAAAAATACAATTCAGGGGACGACTGATTTTGGATTTTGTGCATCTGACTTGAAATCCGCACGGTGTTTGAAATTCAAAATCAAAGTCATTGATGAACGATAGATTTTGGCCATTTGACATTGTTAGGAGGCGAAAAATACAATTTAGGGAACGACAGATTATTGGATTTTGTCCATCTGATTTGAAATTTGCACAGTGCTTGAAATTGGATTGATTGTTACTGCTGATGCGTTATGATGCTCATCATTGTTGACACCAAACTTGAGTTCATATATTGTGTGATTTTAGCAGATGGTTGACCTTCTTTGCGTGAGTCCAAAGCTTGTTAAAAATCTATCTATCCTAATCTAAAGTGACAGTTTGGTAAAAATACCATACTGCCCTTTTAGACGGGAAATATGAAGCTGATGTGTAATTATCTCTTTTCTGTATTTAATTATTTGTGTTTACGTATAGATTACTTTTGTGTTTTGTGGTCTGCAACATCTAGGTTTGTATAGGCTTTAGGTAAAGAAAATTATTCTATACTCCCTCCGTCCCAGATGAAGAGTCACTTTTTACCATAAAAGTCCGTCTCAGTTTAAGAGTCAATTTTAGAATTTTTTATATTTGGTCATACAATTTTACCCCATTCTTCATCAAAATTACATAAAAATGTCATTATCTACATTAAAATAAATCAAAACAAAAATCAAAAGTCAAAAGGGACCCACCTTCAACCAACTCCACCATCTCACTTCATTTATTACACACTTTAACTCTTTCTTAAAATCTGAGCCATAAAAATAAGTGACTCCAAATGTGGGACGGAGGGAGTACAATATTTTGACAAAGCACTTGCAGATCAATAAATCAGTTTCCAATGCCCTTGTCCCTGAAAAAAAAATTATTATATATTACTTCGTCCCACTTAAGATGACACGTTTTTCTTTTTAGTTTGTCCCAACTAAGATGACACACTTTTTTGGAAACTTTCTCTATCCAATTAATACACTTAACCACTTTTTCTCACCTCTATTAAAATATTCATCTTTATTTTTCTCTCTATTTTAATACTTCCACCCATTTTTTCTCTCTCCAATTAAACACATTAATCAATAACTCCTAAAATCCCGTGCCGGCTAATGAATGTGTCATCTTAGCCGGGACGGAGGGAGTAGCATTCATGTTTAAAAGCTTTGATGACTATTAATACAAATTATCTATAACGAAATTGATCTTACATTCATAATTTTCAATCCTATTTTCCCTGGAAAAAAATTGTTCATATGTTAATAATGATTATTAAAACCTAACATGTTTATAAACATAAAAAGAAAATCTATAAAATTAAGACTAAAGCATGCGTTTATTGTGCGTGACTTGATTACACAATAATCAAGAGCTTTCCCATGTTACCAATGCATGTATTTATTTATATATTGCAGTTATTCCTTTCTTTTATTCCTTTCCACCTACATTAAATTCCTTTATACATCACATTTATATAACTTTGTAAGTATCCAATTAAATTAAAAACTGGGATGTGTGTTACTGTGAATATGCATTGTATAATTATTTGGCACACATTATATCCATAAGTGAAGCTATTTCACGTTATTCCCTAATCAATATCGTGTCTGTAACTAATGATTCAATATTAGACCATCTCCAAAGGTACACTAAAACTTAAAATGAGATAGGTATTTAGCTCTAATAGTACTCAAAAACCAATCCCATTTTTGGTTTTTGAGAAAAAAATACCTATCTTTAAGTTTACACTAAACTTAAACCCAATTTTTTTTCAAATTTTATGACTAAAAAAGGTATAATAGAGAGAATATTCTTTTAAGTTTGAATTTACTATAAATGGTTGGAGTAAAATCATATTTGATGTGACATTTACACTAAAATGAATTTAGATTTAGTGTAAATGGTTGGAAATGCTCCTGGCATACAAGGTGACTAAATCTAAAGGGCAATATAGAGAATAAATAAGTTTTTAATAGGGCGGCAATACACCCAAATCACCGATATTCATTACTCTTCCACGCTTATTTTTCTTTTTTTTTTTCCCTTTCCAATGATCTACAACAGCAAAAAGAAATCCCTTGTCTAGACTCTAGACATATCAAATTGCAAATTCATTCTATGGATTGAAGTGTCTAGCTAATAATTTTTTAATAAATACTCCATGATTATATGTATAAAATAAAAATTAAATATACTTAAACATTCATTAAAATTTTGAGCAATGATTAAGAAACTGAGAGAGGATGCTCTTGGAAAGGGAAATATGGTAAGTACATTGCCCAAGATTAATTCTTCGTCTTGCAGATTCTGGTTTGGTGGTGATATTTAGGATCAATCAGAAATCGATGAAAAGGATATCAATTTCACCTCAATTTTCGAATTCAATGGGACATCAAGAAGAGTCCTCATAAGTATTAAAATGCTTTCAGTGGCTATTAAATTTAATAAGACTTACACATACTCCATCTTAAACCTAGAATTTGATATGTTTGTATATTTACATAACATGACAAAAATCTTAGTGCTATGGTATTTGAGGAGCATCAAAGGGAAAATGAGTTGAGCAAAACTAATTTCATTCAAATCATCTTGCTCACTATTGGTAAAGCCAATGCACCAGGTTATAGAGATCATATAGGTTGATCTCTATGTACATTGTAATAGACATTAATTCAGAGTTGTTAAAATAAAGTAGTGCTTTTTGAGGTTGTTCTCATGCATATTGAGCAATGAAAAGTAATGTCATAGTGCAATACATTTAACATCCGTGTTTTATTTGAAACAGATCTTTGAAAATATGGAACGAAGTAAGTATTTAGTAAAGCGAGTACAGAGTATGCTAAGATGCTTAGTAAATCGTGCCCAAAATACGGCATAAGACAATGATGACCTTTTCGAATTCAAGTCTAAACTCCACCATCTCATTGGAACTTTAATTCAATTTTAGAAGGTTTGGTTCCCATTTGTTGTTGATAGCGTTAGAGTAGAATGAATAATGTGATTCCAATTAATGCATATATTAAACTGATTTTGTTGATGTGTACGGCTGAGCTCTCATGGTACAAACCGTACAGTTATACCGAGTAGGGATGTCAATTCAACTCTAATTGACTAATTCTATAGAAATTTGAAAACTCTCTCTTTGTAAACAAAGAAAGTTATCTTGAATGTGGAGTTATTATTGTAGGCCCCTACCATACGATGAGGCAAGTAATAGTTCAATAACTTTGCCTTATCTTTAGACCTCATTAAGTACAAAATGAGCAAATTATTGAGAAACAAGAAGAAACTAATAGTGCGTATCTATGTGAGTTGGCCTTGCAGTAGTGTGGTAATAATGTCTGCAGCGTTCAGTTCTATTTTTGCAAACAAAATTGTTTTAATGGCTGTATATTAACTGTTGTCTGTCTATTTGATTTTTTTTTTCAGATTTTCAAAGCCTGGTTTTTAACTAATAGTAATACACATACATATTCAATAAACTAATTAATAGAAGCGACCAAAGTTTGGTTTCAAACCACCATATCATATTACAACAAAAATTTGGATTGTTACTTTACAATCTAACTACCATTTTCATATCTCCATAAATTGGAGATATTTACAATCCTGTGGAATAGTACACATCGAGAAGAGCATCCAAAGTTTCTTCTAACAAATAAATGGGAATTACAGACTTTCATAGTCTCGTAGATGTAAATATGTTTGTGTGTGAAGATGTGATGAGAGAGAGAGAACAAAAATGGAGGATCAAGTATAAAAGACGAGAGGCAATCAAGAGTGCAGAAGACAAAATGGAAGGAAAGAATTCATAGGCGGTCGATTGGGGTAAAATCAATGGATTTTGATTTGGAAACCAATAAATAACCGACAAAGATGGAGACGGCTAATGCAACAACAGAAATCACAAAAGCAAAGGCACTGGCTCCATCCCAAGATCCTACTTCCTTATGTGTGGAATAGCCCCGAACCACGTCCATCGCCACCCAATCACAGCTTACTGTATAGTGAGCTTCACCATGCCATGGATTTCCTTCACCTGGGTACCACAGTGCAGCCGAGAATTTGCTTGACTGTCCAATACTGAATTGGGCATCCTGCACTCACACCAAAAAACACATAACTCTTGCTTCTAATAAATACCAGCACTGTGACTCAAATAAAGTACAGATTTAACTGGAGAGATGAGACAAACCTGTTGAAGAAGATCCATGGTTCGCAAAGGCCGAGAGAATTCAAAGTAATATGTGCCTTTCTGACCAGATGATCCATAAGGACTATCAACCTCAATATATCCTGTCAGTTGACGTATCATGCGTGTTATAAGAAACATGTCATCTTTAGTAGAGAAACTTCGTTGATGTTTTCAGTCTTCTTCGCTATATTACCAGAAGAATAATGTCTTATATTTTCTCAAAACTAATAAGTAAAAAGCAATACCAAAAGAAGATATAAAGTAATATGCAGATCCAAACAAATAGGAATTAAACGGAAATCATTAATGCAACATAAAAGTATATATATGAAACACTTAACTTTAGATATAAACCAACAAACAAATGAACAACAATGGTGGGAGTATGAACCAAAAGTATCTTTTTACAATAAATTGACTGCAAAAAAACGTTGCATTTTTTCTGGAGTTACCTCCACTCCATGAAGTGGGCCTGAAAGAAAACAAAAGAATATAATCTTTGCATATTTGAGAAATACTAACCCGTATTGGTCGAAAAACTGCTGTGCCACCATGCACCTCTCCAGTCGTTCTGTGCAGCAGAACTATTTCCTGTCAAGTGAATCAAAATGAAAACTTGTGTCAAATGACTCTACAAATAAACCCTATAAAGTTGCTCAATTGATTAATTAGGAAAATATATACAAAGCTCATGAAAAAGAAGGAAACTGGAAGCTCCAAATGCTACATATATATTGATATCATGTAAGTGTATGTAAATTATATACCTGAAGGACCACTACCATCTATGTTTCGACAGTGTGGATTCCAGGAAAACATATCAACCAGACCTACACTGTAAAAGACAAATCAAGAAATAGCCTTTGGTTAATTATCGTAGTGATAAAATGGGGCCCTGTATAGAAGATTAGAAGGGGAATGCTATTGACTCTACCTGTCTTCTTTACCCTCTTCATTTATGGAATTGCCACCATACAATCTTCCTGGAATAGAGTTTCCAATAGAGAAGTGCATGATGTCAACTTCATGGCCACGGCAATTCGTGTAGTTGCATGTATTGGGTGATTCCTTGCATCCACCCATCTTGTTTCAAAAATATTAACACATGTCAGATAAAAGATGAGAAAAAAAACATTTAGGGTAGATGAAAACTGGTATACAAGTATACAACGTACATTATGATAAGTAGCACTCTCTCCAACTTGAAACATCAAAGCTACTGATGGGCACATATGGTCATCACTGCATGATTGATAATCCAACAGAAATGGGAAGAGGCATTCAGTTTTCAGTAATAAGTCACTATCACTAGATCAAATTACTAAGACGGAAGTAAGAGCAACATAAAGTAATACTTAAATAATAATATTAGGCTTTTTTCCTTTCTAGCAAAACTCAGCTAATGACATCAACTACAGAAAAGTTTCAGATCATGTGTCTGTATAGCATTTGGATGGATTTTTAAAGGCCATTGAACTTCGTTTCCGGATTTCCGCAGAAATTAACATAAACCATATTGAATATAATAACAGAACCAAAAACAGGGGATACAAAACTACTTTTCCAAAAGTTCTTGCCGCAATCCGAGCTCTAAAAAAGACAGTAAACTCAGTTACTCAAACGCACATCAAGCCGCTGTAGGATCATGAATGGAGAAAGGCAACTCACCCTTTGGAGTATACATAATCTCCAGGAACTTGCAACATGAAGTAAACATCCGCTCCATCATGCAAAGCCTATATACAATTATCAACCTATAAATATCACATCTCAAAAGAAACATAAAAACATCTATGCTTCGTCATTTCCAACCATACATAACTGAAATCCAAAAATCGATACGCAACTTGGTAAAACAGATTCGTTGTGTATGATCATTCACAAAGACGGACAATGCAAATATTTTTGGTAACAAAATCAACAAAAGAGGTATTGTTTGCACATGAAAGTTCTATTGGTCAACATTGAAATTACCAGTTGAGTAAATCTGAAACAAGAAATCCCATCTATTTGAGCTGGCCAACAAGCTCGTAACTATTAGAGGCCTCCAAATTCAACTTCAATTTAACTTCAAACAAAAATCAGAACTCAGATGCTAAGATTTTTTATTTTTCCCAAACGTCACATTTCCAACCACCAAAAGCTGTAGATCCATCTATGCATAAAACGGAAAAACCTCGATTCCATTCCAATTGCAACTATAGATTCCCATCTAAAACAGTTTCTGCAATCACAACTAATACGAAAATAAGTTCATATGTTGGAAGTTAAGAAACAATTACCAAATTTGAGTGAGTGTTTTACCTTAACGGTCAATTTTCCCGCTTTGTACTGTTTATCTTGATCAGGATCAAGCGCTGGGCGCAGCGGGAAGTCGAAACCGTCGACGTCGGCCCAGTCGTCGGCGCGGCCGTCGATAGTGACGATCCCGGGCCTGAAGTGGGCGGAGATTCGGGCCTCGTCGTCGGGCTCGCAGGTCCACTCACCAGATTCTTGGTGAGAAGCCGCCAAGACTAATAGGCAGCCGATTAGGAGGTGACGAAGAAACAACATATTGAGTAGAGTAGCCTGGAAATTCTGGTTTACGGAGTTTCCAATCTTGACTTGCCTCCCATTAATAAATCTTCAAATTCACCTTGTCCCACTGTTTATATTGTTAATTCTACTATGATATAATTTAATGTTAAAGTGCATACACGATGGCTTTAGGCTAGTCATAGGCCGGCTATAGGCTAGCCACAGACTCCTCCTGCCACTTTATTATTAGCACTAAAATTCCTCTTGCCACATCATCAGGACAAGCAATAGGCTAGCCACAACAATCAAAATTATAAAACAACTAAATTTACGGAATTAAACACAAAATACAGAATTAAATTTACGATACATATACGGGAAAATGCAATAATTTCATTTAAATTAAAAAAAGTGCGTCCTAAAAAAATTTACATAAATTAAAAAAAAAATACATAAAACAAAAAAACTATCGCCGTGCAGTCTTCCGCGCCCACAACTCTTCAATGAAATCCTTTTGGAGTTGAATATGAGCATCCACTTGGCGCATGTCGGCATGTGCCTGGAGGCGGCCGGTTTCATCGTGAGGTACCCTCCGTCGTACGTTGGCGGCGGCCACACCGTGGTATGGACCGGCTTCATTATCGTCGTTGGCCCAACTAGTCAGTTGTACACCTTCATCTTCGACAATTATGTTGTGCATAATAATACATGCGTACATTATATCAGCAATGCAGTTGACATGCCACAAACGCGTTGGACCCCTAATTGCCGCCCATCGAGCCTGGAGCACCTCAAATGCGCGTTGCACGTCCTTACCCGCGTACTCCTGCCGTTCCGTAAAGTAGGTCTTCATGTCCTCATTTGCGCATCTGATCGTCTTCACAAAGATGGGTCACCTAGGGTATATCTCATCGGCCAAATAGTAGCCCATATCATGCCGGTTGCCGTTGGCGACAAAACTGATGGCCGGACCGACGCCCTGGCACTACTCGTTGAAAAGGGGCGACGAGTTGAGGACGTTGAGGTCGTTGTTCGACACGGCTACCCCAAAATATGCATGCCAAATCCATAGCTGATAATCAGCTACGGCCTCGAATATCATCGTGGGATTCTTTCCCTTGTAGCCGGTGGTGTAGAACCCCTTCCAGGCAGCGGGACAGTTTTTCCACTCCCAATGCATACAATCTATGCTGCCTAACATGTTGGGATTTGTATACTAAAAGATGCTTCGAGCGTACATGCCTTTGTACAGTCAGCTTGTGCATGTATACGAGAAACGCCACGTCCACTTGTTTACCTATTTATGAGAATAAATAATATAATATAATGGTTTATTATTGAAATATAATAAACAAGTCTAAGGCTTTTTACTAAGAAGGTCAAGTAGGGAAATGCGATGAATCTCCTCATGAGTTTTCCAGTAGGGGACTTGGCAAGATCTAGTAAGAAGAAAAACGTATTCACAACCTAGATAGGCATTAGCTACCTATTGGTATGGTTGCGGTGTTTGTGATAATTCTCTCTTACCTAAGAAGAGATTAGTAACACCGGTGTGGTAAAGCACTGAAAGGATCTAATCCGAAATGTATTCTTTATTGCTATCTACTGAAAGAATATATTTCAGAAAGTTTAGTATTTTCTAGTTTATGATATTAATATCAATATTGTTTATTCAATCAAACACCACTTTGACTTATCAATATGTGAGAGTTTGTACGTAACTCAAGTTCATGATATCTTGGGTGGTAGTAATTGAATAACATGAAGGTATTGGAATATTATTTCATAGAATTCGCGTGCTCAGTGTGGTATGATTAAATCCCTAAAAGGGTGATCCCCAATGAGGTGTTTGAAAGAGGAATTTATTATTCAGAAATCTGCGCAGTTGGAATTTATTCCACGAATAATAAATAAAGTTTCAAACTAGAAAAACTCTTTGGAGAATTAATTTAATTCTAGTCACATAGCAGACAAAAGAATTAAATTGATGGATCAAGATAATCTTAAACGCGGGAAATATTATAAAATAAAATGGACCCAAATTATTTGTAATTTGGTGATTTAAGTGGGAGTGCAATATTATTCTTTAGTGGAATAAAATAATATTCCATTGATAATATATTAAATCATGGGTCATTTGATTTAATTAGTAATTTATCTAATGGGTGAGCCCAACACTTAAGTCATTTCATGGATACCCTTACTAGCCCAATAAGGTCCACTATAAATAATGAATGAAAGGAAAATCCTAGCACACAATCCAAGACAACACAAAACCCTAACCCTAGTGCCTAGAAATCGGCGCCTCCTTCCTCTTCCTCTTGGTCTCGATTTTCGAGCCATAGTAGTGGGAGAATTAAGGTTTTGATTATTGTTCTTGATCTATCCTAATTCATAGGATTAGATCTAGACAATTTGGTGTTTGTATTGGGTTTCCCTAGATTCATTCAAAGTTATTTAATTGGTTTTCTAAGATTCGCCCACACGGATGGAGAATCAAGGACGAGGGAATAGTACGGAAGATTCGTGGTCGATAAACCAAGGATCTCCGGGTGGTGCAGCTAGCAACGTCAATCCAATGATGGATTATGAGGTAACAATCGAATCTACATCGAATATGCATGATTATGTGTTTATTTGATGTTATATCTATAGATCTATGTAAATTGCATGAAATTGGAGTCGAATGCATAATCACCTAAATAGATCCGTTCTAGGACCTGTTTGGTTTCCGTGTCTTCCGCTGCGGTAGTCCCAACATAACATCCCCGGGAACCCATGCTTCTCCCCGTGCATCTACAACAGATCCTGACAGTCTTCGGGGGTAGGGTTTCGAAGATACTGCTCACCGAATATTTCAACGACGCCCTGACAGAAATACTTCAGACAATGCAGGGCAGTCGTCTCACCAATGTGGAGGTACTCGTCCCACATGTCTGCCGCGCCTCCGTAGGCCAACTGTCTGATTGCCGCAGTGCACTTTTGAATAGCTGAGTGGCCGGGTCTGCCAGCCCCATCGTGCCTGAAGTGGAAACACAGATATCGACGCTCCAAAGCGTCAACGATACGCATAAACACCTCCATGTGTATCCTAAAACGCCGCCTGAACAGGTTGTCCCCAAACCGCGGCTGCTCTGTGAAGTAGTCGTCATATAGCCGTTGATGTTCAGCTACGTGCTCCCGATCAATCACTGCTTGGCGGTGGACAACGGGTCGAGGTACCGGCGGCGGCGGCTGCAAGGCCCTTTCTAACAGCCGCTCTGCCTCGTGGATCGTATAGGCCTCTAACTCTTCCAACACTTGCCATTCGAACTCCTCCTCAGCATCCCCACCACTATCACCCGCGTTACTCATTTCGCTTATTGCTCTTGTACAGAAATTCAGAGAGAGAGAATACTCGTTAAAACAAGCGGTGCAAATGAAAAATGACGTTCAAATCGCGTATATATAGTGTTTCGGAAATTAAATAATAATAAAAAGAAAAGTCGCTCACCGATCGCCAGCCTACAATGGCGGTGAGCCAATCGGCGAGCGCATCGGCCAACGCTCGCCTATTTTTTCGCCGATTTGGCGCTCGCCGCCTACAATGGTTCGGCGAGCAGACTGCACAGCACCGGGAATCAGCTAGCCGCCCCGCTCGCCACCATTGTGGATGCTCTTATTTCTATCCTATTATACATAAAATATTTATATTTTCCATTATTCCCTTTTATTTTACTTTTTCTTCATTTTCATTAATTCATTTATTATTATTTTTTCAAAACACATAAAAATATATTTTATATTTAGTGAAACGGAGCTAGTATATTAATAAAATTGAGGAATCGATCTAAATGATACTGTAGAACAAAATCAAGTATTATAAAAATGACGAGACAGAATTGCCTAAACTACCCTAGCCAAAACCCAACTAACCTAGCTCAGAAATTGTTTGTCCGATTAATTGAATTTTTTCTTGTTTTTTTACTTCCCGTTCCCAATAAATATTTCATTTTATTTTTTAGTACTTTGGTAAATAGATTATACTCCACATTTTATTAACTTATTATACCTACAATTATTATAAAATTAATAGATAATGACAAGATATTAACTTATTATACCTACAATTATTATAAAATTAATAGATAAAAACAAGATATTGACTTTTTTTCATTTACTTCTTTTTCATAAATTCAAATAATTTTTTATAATTTGCACCGTTAAATATGTACTCCCTCCATCCGCGAATAGGAGTCTCATTTTTTCCATTTTAGTTCATTTGCGAATAGGGGATCCGGTTCACTTTACCATAAATGATAAATAAGTTCCCACGTTCCACTAACTTCCATTCACATTTCATTTAAAACTAATATATATAAGTGAGACTCATATTCCACTAATTTTTTTCCACCCACTTTTCTTAACCTTTCTTAAAACTCGTATCACCGAGAAATGAGACTTCTAATAGCGGACATAGTGAGTAATATCTATTGAAGACAGAAAGGAGTACTCCCTCCATCCCTTATAAGTCACCATTTGATTCGGTATGGTTTTTAAGAAATGAAATAAAAAGTGGATTGAAAAAATTAGTGACACGTGGGTTCTACTTTTATATATTTTTAGTTTTGTAATAAAATATGAGTGAGAATGAGTTAGTGAAATGTATGATCCACTATAAGAAAATGCTAAAAGCGAAAGGTGATAAATTTCTAGAAACGGATGAAAATAGAAATAAATGACTGAAAAAGTAATCCTTTATCGGTTGATATCAAATGCATTTAATAAGTTAGTACGAAAGTAATCCAAAAGTCGAGTAAGTTGGCTGATCTATTGATATCTACTGGATCAAATTTGATGAGGTTTGAATTGTAGTAGTACTCCATTTTCGTACGAACAGAGTGTTGTACAATTGATAAGATAGTGGAACTCCCATAATGTTGTACTACTACGTACTTCATAGCACGGTTAACGTGTCCAGGATTATACCCACATCATCAAACTTTTCCGGTACATGGTTAACTCCCATAATCAATAGATTTTTGCATTATTACTCACATCATCAAACTAGCAGTCAACTTTCATTCATATACATGTAACTCTACCGAAAATAAGATTATACCCAGAAATATAGATTCGTGAGAAAAATAAATTTATACACACTCTAATTCGTGGTGGTTCCAAAACATAACGAGCAACCAAAAAATATACTATCTCTCTCCAAATACAAAAAAAGAGATGATGAATTACCTGTTCGATGGCTTGCTTTGCCATCAAGAATAAGATGTGATGATCTTTACAAAGTGTTATTAGCATGTATTTACAACTATTGATTGAGTGTGTGAATAATTTAATGGTTGCTACATTATTAAAGTGGCAGGGGAAGCGTAGTGTACCTCCTCGCCTTCCTGCTTGCTCCATTGCACCTTCGCACCTTCATTTACACAATTCCAAATATTCAAACTACATTTTACGTATAACACTACTATTACCAAGGAACAATCAAATACTCCGTCCACACCGGCTCCATGGTTTCAAAGGAATTAAGTAGTTCAAATTTGTTACTATGAGATTGTTAGCTACGGACCAAAAGGTGAGTGGTCCGTAAATTCTTGATAATATGTCAGCATAACTGCATAAGTAGCATGACACCAAATCCGTAATTACTTGGCTGAAAACAATTATGACGAAACTAAGCGAGTACATGGAAAACTTATTTCAACAAAAGGGAAAGCCCTCTTTCCTACAAGAAAAACCCCAGTTAACAATGATAGCATACTCAAGATATATCTCAATACATAATATTATCTGCCCAAAAGAAATAGTTTTTGCGATGGACGACGCGAATTTTAATGCAAAATTGGTATAGTGAATTAGTGTTAAATGAGAACTATACTTCATTAGAGAGAAAAACTTTCTAAAACTAGACATAGACTAATTTTGTAAAAAACTTTTATGAGTGGAGGTGGTGCATATCTTTATACCTCAGAACATTATACGAGAAAAGAAGGGAGCCGGTGCGGGTGGGTCCCGAGCCGGTTCGCGACGTCGTTCGATTGGGACGAGGGCTTGAGGTAGAGGATGGAAACAGTTCATACACACTCTCAATACATAGATTACATTCAACAGTCCATTGACTCCACACATACATTATTAAAACATCAACTTATTCATAAACAAATATCATACTCATATTCTTGAATTGCTTGCACTAAGCAGGAGAATCTCTTTATCCTGTCGGAAAAATTGCATGTCCGATTCTTGCAAATACACCCACGCTTCGATACCGTCGTTGCTTCTGTTGTTTAGCATCACTGTTGAATATTGATGGTCTACTTTTAGTTGGACCTTAAGTATTTAATCTTGCATTGGGCCTGACCCAATTGATTAAATGTTGTGGCCCAATGTTTTTGTAATGGTGGCCCAACCCGGCTTGATCCATGACTTACCTTGACTGCACCGATGTCTGCCACGTGTATCTCTCACCTGGATCCAGCTTTGTGGCCGTTGATTCTGTGATGTGTTTGTTAAGTGAGAGGCCGACCTCTCACTTACTCAGATTTAGTCTTTCTCCTCTCACACACCAGAACTTTCTCTCCGTCACTGCTTTCTCTCTCTTGTTTTCAGGCGACTTCGCCGGTGAACTCCTCATATCTTTGGGTTACACCGATTGGTCCTTGTTTTAGTGGATCTTATCGGTTTAGATCTTGAGTTTGGAGACTTTCTCGGTTTCCAACAGAGTGCTTGAAGGATTCTCACCTAGGGTTAGAATCTGGTGAAGAGCAGTGGTCAAGAAGTGAGTACATGAGAGGATCTTGTGAGTTGCTGGTGATTGTGGAGTGTTTGATAGTCTGGGTGACATTCGGTGTAGCTAGGGTTTTCTGACCTAGTATTCAAAGGTTTCTCATCGTGTGACTTGTGGTAGAAGCGTGTGGGGAGGTCCTTGGCCTAGTGTAGTCACTGTTGTGACCTGAGCCATATCCTTACTATTCTGTCTTTGTTGCATTTGTTTGTTTCTACTAAGATCCGAAAGGATCTTGTGTTGGTTTACTGATATATCTCCTTGAGTGTGCAGGTACTAATTGGGCAAGGACTTGGATTCAAGATTGGTTGAAATCTTGGAAGTGTTAGGGCCTCAATTAGGGTTTGATACCTGTAATTGTTAGATATCTCAGTGGGTTAGATTACTTGTAATCTTGTATCACCGTTTGTACTTGGCTTGTAATTTCTGAGATTAGCCATCTTAGAGATCAATCAATAAAGAGGTCCCGGTAATTAGCGAATCCCGAGTGATCTGATCCCTACAGTGGTATCAGAGCCACGGGGGGATCACTTGGGCGCGCCGGGTCGCAAAATAAGGAGGTGGGCTCGTCAGAGTAAGGCTCAGCCTCCGGTACAGGCTCTGAGGTAAGTCGGATTCTCCTTAACGAAGGGTTTCCGCTCAGGTAAATTGGCTGAATCTCTAAAACTTTTACAGCTTTCTAGTTTTAGGGGTGGGTAGTTGTTGCTGGTAGTTGCCACTGGTCGTGGCTTAGGCTCTCTGTTCTCCTACTTGTTTTGCATGTTCTAGTTGCTCTTTACAGCTTTCTTGCTTCCGCTGCTATTTTCTTTGAGTGTCTCTTTAATCTCAAAGTGTGTATCCCAGAGCTTGAATCTGTGTCCTTGAGTGAATTACCTGTCCACCATGTGCCTTAACCGCCTTGAGTGACCCCCTGCGCCCCCATACATTGGGTGATTGTGAACTGGGAAATCCTCTTACCGGGGTACACGTGACAGATAGGGAGGAACTCCTTTTGGACTTGAATCTTGAGTCTGAGATCACTTTGAGGTGACTCCTGTGCGTGTGCGCCTTTGCTGTATAAGTGCTTCTGTGTTTCTTGCATGAGAAACCCCTGCATATCTGTTCTAAGTGGTCTACTTGACTGTTGTGTGTTTAAGACCACTCTCTGTGAAAGCAGGGTTGCTTGCTGTGCTCTCTGGGTTACTGGTACTTTTGTGTGTGTTAAAATCTTTCTCAAAATGTCCCAGCCAGTTGGCATTGTCCCCTTTAATGAGAAAAATGATTTTGTGATTTGGAAACAGAAAATGAAGTGTGTTTTAATTCAGCATAAAGTTTTCAAATCTGTTGAGGGATTAGTCCCTGACACTGAGTCTGCAGATAAGGCTGCAGAAATGAATGAATTAGCTAGGTCTATTATTATACTCAACCTAATGGACTCTGTGATCAGGAAGGTTGGTACCATTGAGTCTGCCTCTGAGCTGTGGGAAAAGCTAGATACTCTGTATACTGAAACCTCAATGTCATCAAGAATGTAT
The DNA here is from genome assembly GCF_029641045.1 of Salvia hispanica. Taxonomy (NCBI): domain Eukaryota; kingdom Viridiplantae; phylum Streptophyta; class Magnoliopsida; order Lamiales; family Lamiaceae; genus Salvia; species Salvia hispanica. Next base: position 49,120,884 of record NC_142692.1, on the reverse strand, counting down.
TTGCTGGAAAAACTCTTTAAGTTTAAACTTGATCTTTCAAAGGGCATTGAGGATAATATTGACATTTTTCAAAAGCTTGTTCAAGACATTAAAAGGTCTGGTGACAAAACCATTGATGAGTATACTAGCATTGCCCTAATGAATGCTATCCCTGATTCTTATAATGATGTTAAAGCTGCCATTAAGTATGGTAGGGATTCTGCCCCCCTTGATTTAATCATTAGTTCTTTAAAATCCAAAGAAATTGAGCTTAAGGAAAATCAAGCTTTTAAAACTGCTCAGTCAAAGGCTTTAAATGTTAGGGGCAGATCTAAAAATAGAGGGGGTAATGAGGACGGTAACTCTAATGGGAATGGTAAAAAGAAGGGCAAGAGTAGGTCCAGGTCTAAGAGCAGGAATCCTAAGTCTAATAGAAAATGTTTTAACTGTGGTGAGGTTGGTCACTATAAAAAGGAGTGCCCTAATCCTAAAAAGCAGAAAAATAATAATAATCAACTGGATTCCATGGCTAACCTGGCTAAGGATAGTGATTCTGAAGGTGTTTGCTTCATGACTCATGATATTCTTTCTGTTAACTCTACTCTTGGCTGTTCTTTTTCCATTAATGACTGGCTAATTGATTCTGGATGCACCTATCATATCTCTCCTTTCAAAAATGTGTTTTCTGATTTCAAACCTGTGGAAAATACCTTTGTTTCTATGGCAAATGACAAAAAATGTCAGATTCTTGGCATTGGTACAGTGTGTTTGAAATTCAGTAATGGCTATGTGCTTAATTTGAAGAATGTGAGATATGTGCCTGATTTGTGTTACAACCTGCTCTCCTGTACATGTTTAGAACAAGAAGGTTTTGAGGGTAAGTGGGGGCAGGGTGTTATGAAAATCTGTAAGGGTGCTATGTGTTTGTTTAAAGCTGAGAAGAAGTGTAATCTCTATGTGTGTTCTGCTCAATCTGTGGCCTGTGTGAGTAATCTTGCTAATGTGGTTAGGGTTGATAAGGCCATGTTGTGGCATAATAGACTTGGTCATATGAGTGAAAAGGGTCTTAATATTTTGAAGAAAAATGAGTTGTTATCTGAAAATGATTTTCAAAATAGTCTCCCCTTTTGTGACACTTGTGTGTTGGGCAAACAACACAGAGTTACCTTCCCCACTCCTATGACTGACAATGTCAGTAAGAGTGTTCTTGAGTATCTCCACATGGATGTGTGGGGACCAGCCTCTGTTTCTTCTCATTCAGGGTCTGTGTATTTTCTGTCCATAATTGATGATTTCTCCAGGAAAGTTTGGTGTTTTTTAATGAAAAATAAGTCTGAAGTCTTTGAAAAATTTTTGACTTAGAAAAATCTTGTTGAAAATTAAATTGGAAAAACCATTAAAGTCATTAGGACAGATAATGGTCTTGAGTTTTGTAATTCCCAAATGGATGCTTTGTGCTCCAAGTTTGGAATTAAAAGACACAAGACCACTCCTTATACCCCTCAGCAAAATGGAGTTGCTGAAAGGATGAACAGAACCCTTTTGGAAAAAGTTAGGTGTCTTTTGTCTAAAAGTGGTTTTTCTAAAAAATTTTGGGGTGAAGCCCTTCTGACTTCAGCATACCTGGTGAATAGGTCCCCCTCAGTCCCTTTAAAGGGTAAATATCCTGAGTCTATATTCACTGGGAGGAAAATCTCTTTATCCCATTTAAAAGTTTTTGGATGTAGTGCTTTCATTCACTCTAAAACTGATAAGCTGGATCCCAGATCCAAGAAAGGGGTATTTCTTGGATATCCAGAAGGTGTTAAGGGTTATAGGATTTGGAATAGAGGTAAACCAGGTTTTAGGGTCATAATAAGTAGGGATGTGGTCTTTAATGAGGATGAGTTCCCCTGTCTTAAGCCTGACCCTGATACCTCTCCTATAAGTGCTGACAATGAGCCTCTTAGTGAGGTGGAGTCCACTGACACTCTCACTGAGGTGGAGCCATCTAATGATGCTCCAAGTGAGGTGGAGCACTTCTGGAATACAAATCCTATAGCCCCTGACCCTGAACCAGAACCTGAGCTTGAGCCTCAGCTTGAGCCTGAACCCCAAAATGTGACTCTTCATGATGACCAAGTTGTTGAGCCTGAACATGTTCCTAACCCTGGTCCAGATTTGAAGGATTACCTCCTGTCTAGAGATAGAGTCAGAAGGAATCCTAATCCCCCTGTTAGGTATTTAGGCCTTGTTAACTTGGTTAATCTTGCTTTTAATGTTTTTTAGTCTGATGGAAATGAGCCCCAATCTTATAAGCAGGCTCAGAAGTCCAAGTTTTGGGACATGTGGTTCAAAGCTATGACAAAAGAAATCCACTCCTTGGATGTTAATAAAACCTGGATTCTTGTGCCTCTGCCCCCTGGTGCCTCTGTGGTTGACTGCAGGTGGCTATTTAAGTTGAAAGATGAGATTGAGGGATTGAGGTACAAGGCTAGGTTGGTTGCAAATGGTTTTACACAGCAAGAGGGGGTAGACTATACAGAAATTTTTGCTCCTGTGGTTAAGTTTACTACTGTGAGAGTGATGCTTGCCTTATGTGCTCATTTTAATTGGGAATTAAAGCAAATGGATGTCAAAACTACTTTTCTTCATGGTGACTTGGATAAACCCATTTACATGAAACAACCAGAGGGTTTTGTGGATCCAAACTTTCCCAATCATGTGTGTTTACTTAAGAAAGCTTTGTATGGTCTTAAACAATCTCCAAGGCAGTGGAATATTAAGTTCAATACTTGCATGCAGAAGTTAGGCTTTGTTAGGAGCTCATTTGATGCTTGTTTGTATGTGAAAGATTTTGATAAAGTGCCTGTGTTCTTGCTGCTGTATGTGGATGATATGCTTATTATAGGTCCTTGCATGAAGTCTGTTAAACATGTGCAATCTGCTCTCTGTGATAATTTTGACATGAAAGACCTTGGTGATGCCAAAAAGATTTTGGGGATCAATATCCTAAGGGATAGGAAGTCCTCATCTCTGATTCTTCATCAGGAGCCTTATGTGCAAAAAATTCTTGAAAAGTTTAATATGCTTGGTGCTAAAACTGCTTCTGTTCCTCTAGCTGCTCATTTCTTGCTAAGTAAGGACTTGTGTCCTAAGTCTGAGTCTGATGTGAAAGCTATGAAGAAGGTCCCTTATTCTAATGCTATAGGCTCTGTCATGTATCTCATGGTTAGTACTAGGCCTGATATTGCCTATGTTGTTTCTTGCTTAAGTAGATACATGTCTAATCCAGGACTTGTGCATTGGGAGGCTCTTAAATGGTTGCTTAGGTATTTGAAACATACTTCAAAGTATGGTCTGTGTTTTTCTAAGTGTGATGATGGTGTTGAGCTATGTGGTTTTGTTGATTCTAACTATGCTAATGACAAGGACAAGAGAAAGTCCACTACTTCTTATGTGTTTACTGTGTGTAGGTCTTGTATTAGTTGGAAATCACAATTGCAGCACATAGTTGCCCTCTCCACTACTGAGTCAGAATATATAGCCATCACAGAGGCTATGAAGGAGGCTATTTGGTTAAAGGGAGTTCTCTCTGAACTCAAATTCTTGCATAATACTCCTGCTGTTTATTCTGATAGCCAGTCTGCTATCCAATTGTGCAAAAATCTTGTTTTTCATGATAGAACTAAACATATAGATGTTAGGTTCCATTTCATTAGAGATGTTGTTGAAAAATGTGAGGTTTTGTTGCATAAAGTGCATACTGATAAAAACCCTGCAGACATGGGCACTAAGTGCTTACCTGTGGAGAAATTGCTTTCTTGCATTAAAAGGCTGCATTTTGATTGTGGTTAGCATGTGCATATGCATGTCCCGGGGGAAAGACCTTGATGATTCATTAAGTCTTGGCTTAGCTGAAATCACAAGGCAGTAAAAGTCCTATAAGACTAATTGGCTTGCCATCTGGTGTCTTATTAGGCAACCTGGTCTTATCTCTTGACTAATGAGCTTCAAAACTCTCTGGTGTCTTGAGGAAGGCCTTGTAGGCTGTGATGAAGCAACAGTAGACTTAGGCTCTCCCCATATGCTCCCAAAGTAATCCAAGGTGGAGAATGTTGAATATTGATGGTCTACTTTTAGTTGGACCTTAAGTATTTAATCTTGCATTGGGCCTGACCCAATTGATTAAATGTTGTGGCCCAATGTTTGTGTAATGGTGGCCCAACCCGGCTTGATCCATGACTTACCTTGACTGCACCGATGTCTGCCACGTGTATCTCTCACCTGGATCCAGCTTTGTGGCCGTTGATTCTGTGATGTGTTTGTTAAGTGAGAGGCCGACCTCTCACTTACTCAGATTTAGTCTTTCTCCTCTCACACACCAGAACTTTCTCTCCGTCTTCTCTCTGCTTTCTCTCTCTTGTTTTCAGGCGACTTCGCCGGTGAACTCCTCAGATCTTTGGGTTACACCGATTGGTCCTTGTTTTAGTGGATCTTATCGGTTTAGATCTTGAGTTTGGAGACTTTCTCGGTTTCCAACAGAGTGCTTGAAGGATTCTCACCTAGGGTTAGAATCTGGTGAAGAGCAGTGGTCAAGAAGTGAGTACATGAGAGGATCTTGTGAGTTGCTGGTGATTGTGGAGTGTTTGATAGTCTGGGTGACATTCGGTGTAGCTAGGGTTTTCTGACCTAGTATTCAAAGGTTTCTCATCGTGTGACTTGTGGTAGAAGCGTGTGGGGAGGTCCTTGGCCTAGTGTAGTCACTGTTGTGACCTGAGCCATATCCTTACTATTCTGTCTTTGTTGCATTTGTTTGTTTCTACTAAGATCCGAAAGGATCTTGTGTTGGTTTACTGATATATCTCCTTGAGTGTGCAGGTACTAATTGGGCAAGGACTTGGATTCAAGATTGGTTGAAATCTTGGAAGTGTTAGGGCCTCAATTAGGGTTTGATACCTGTAATTGTTAGATATCTCAGTGGGTTAGATTACTTGTAATCTTGTATCACCGTTTGTACTTGGCTTGTAATTTCTGAGATTAGCCATCTCAGAGATCAATCAATAAAGAGGTCCCGGTAATTAGCGAATCCCGAGTGATCTGATCCCTACAATCACTATATGATCCTTCAGCTCCGACACCATCGTTTGCGTTGGGAGGCTGAGTGAGTCCGGCTTTCTGAACCCAAAATCCAGCTCGTAATCGCCGAATTTCGAAAAATCCGTCAACCATATCATCTTACAATCGTGGGTCTTGGCTCTCTTGTTGGCATCCAAGAAATTGTCAACCATCAATTTCCGACCAAACTCTTTGTCCGCGAGCAGTCGCGGACTCCCTGTACCATGGCGTGGCGGATCCTTGACGCCAAGGCGGGAAAATTTTTCCCTTGAGCGTCTTCTGCGGCTATGTCAAGGAAAGAACCGGAATCCACGTGCCAAAAGCGTTCTTGGGCACGTGTGGGATGGTTCTTTCTCAAATACTGATGAGCTGCCCGATGATGGCGGCTCGGGGTTCCCCGCGACGCGCGATGTCTGCGCAGAGGATGGCTTGTGCTAGGAAGGTAGAGACGGTGACCACCCTCGACGGAGGGGGCTCGGACGTCAGCCGCTGGCGGAGTTTCTTTATGGCTTTGTTGTCGAAGAGGTAGCGCTCGGTGATGATGTTTTCATGAGGCTCGTTGTCGTAGGGAGGAAGATTCTCGGCGGGGAAGTAGGAGCTGCGGTGGTCGAAGTAGGGTTGAATAAGTAGTTTTCCGGTGGTGCATGCGGCCATGGCCCAGGCCGCGAGGAATGAGGAGAAGGAGGCGGTATCAACGACCCTGTTGTTCACAAAATATAACAATAGGATACTATTAGGATGATAATTATCTTAAATTGATAACTGAACACCAAGAACTAATAGGATACTATTAGGTTGACATACAAATTTCTTCGTTACTCACTTCGTCCTTAAAAATTTGTCACTTATTTCCATTTCTGTTCATCCCTAAAAATTTGTCACATTTCACTTTACCAACATTCCACTAACTCATTCTCACTCACATTTTATTATAATACTAATATATAAAAAAGTAGGACCCACAAGTCACTAACTTTTTTAGTCTACTTTCTATTGCATTTTTTAAAATCCATCCAGACCAAATGGTGACAAATTATTAGGGATGGATGGAGTCAGTTTAAGAAAGTTATCAACTGATCATATACATATAAGTTATATTCCACATCATTGTATAAAGAAACCTAAAAACGTTATGTAAGTCTCATGGATCACTTTGAAACCATTAGTATGACCTGTGCGACACGCATGCAACGATGGCCAAACCCCCGCATTGAAACCTGTTGATTTGGACGGCGAGGATTGCATGAGTGGGCCCATCGACATCAGCCAAGTCGACTGGGAAGAGCTGGTTCAACTGCTGGGGATCCACGTGGCTCCTCAAGGTGACAGAGAGATCCACACCGACTTGAGCAGTCAAAAAGAGAGCGCCTTGGTCGTCGCAATCCACTTGTTGTTTCTCCTTATTGTACCTTCCTGCAGCGGGTAGAAGTTGGATAGAATTTGAGCCAAAGATTCTTCCAACAAAACAAATTTCGATTCTCCATCATCACATGAATAATAAAGGATTCGAGTGTGATTGGCAGCCGGGTTGATCTGGTCTAAAAGAGAGATTTTGTAGCGGCTGAGATGCGGCGGAGTAGCCTTGCATGGTTTCACAAGCTTCTGTGTCACCACCTTCACCTTCATCTTCATCTTCACCGCACAAAAATAAGAGCAAATTGTAAGTGTTGTGTGTGGTGAGGAGGCTCGGCTCAATGCTTGCTCTATTAATGTAAATCGCTACACACACTCCCCCTCACATTATGGATGTAAATAGGGTTCAGTAATATTTAAAATGCTGAAAGTTGGGGCTTAACTTGGGACAGGTTGTATTGTAATTTTTGTGGCAAATTTTAAAAATTGACATGACTAAAAGTGGCAAATTATTAAAATAATAATTGACATGACTAAAACACGACTACAAAGTGGCAAATTAAAAAAGAAAAGAACTCACATGATTAAAAGATGAGTTTGTGGCTGAATTTCTGCCCAAAACCTTTATGTAAAGGAGAGACATGCATTAAGATAATAGACTAAATAATTATGCTCCATTATTAATTTTCGTGGGGTCAACCCAATAAATATACAGTAAATATGTAAATATAAATTTCTTGATTGATACAACCACTCATTCACGATCCTGCTTATTTAATGGTGTAGATCAAATTTATGCTTCTGTTATTTAAGAAAAAAAATTACGAAATTAAATATGAAAGGGTCGAATCGTATTTTATAGTTCTCCCTCTGTCTTAGTATTAAATATAAAATAATTATTTATCGACGAAAGATTTTATACATAGTTGTCTTGTAAGTTAACAAAGAAAAAAGAAAAAGTAGACATGTTGTTTTCATTTTAAAAATATTTTATTTTTAATAGGATAATTAAAAAAACTCATTTTATTTTTAATTGTACAGAGGGAGCATGATTTTTAGGAATGCAATTTACTCATAAAACTAAATTGATATGGAAAAATAGGTATAAAAATTATGAAACCAAAATACATTTTAATCATGTTAGTGGAGAATGGGATCCACTTCAATAGAGAGAAAAAAGTGATTCAAAGTATTATTAGACCATCTTCAATCATACATAAAAAATGAGTTTCGGTGTAGAAATCTTCTCCAACCATACACCAAACTTAAACCCATTTTTTAGTTTTTTTTGTGAAACAACACCATATTTGGTGTTACTGCGAAAGTTTTGTGAAACAAAATCTCATAAATGGTGTAAATCTTAATTTTGGTGTAAATGGTTGGAGTAAAATTATTTTTTGGTATGACATATGCTCAAAGATGAGTTTAAATTTGGTGTAAATGATCAGAGATGGTCTTATAGACGTCGCATAAGACAATTTTTAAGCATACCAATTAAAAACAACATAATTAATATTCCATCCGCCAATAAAATATAGATCCATATGTAGATATTATGAATTTTAATGAGAAATTAGTAAAGTGAGAAAAAATGAGCAAAAATGGATAATGTATGAGATAAAAACTTTTTTCATTTTTGAAAATAGAACTATTTTTCGCAGACACTCTCAAATAAAAAATAAAACTATTTTTTATTTGTGGATAGAGAGACTATCATATGCGGACAAAAGTAAACATTATCATTGTGCTTGCATTCTTAAAAGTAGCTCGGGAATCATTGGTTCAATTAGTTGAACTTTTTCTTGATCTTCGTTGAACTAATAGCATCAGTAATGGAAGACCCTTTCATTTTTAATTATTTCCAAGCTAGCATTTTACTCAAGAGCGTATCTCTTACTGCAACAAAGGATCCTATCTCAGGCCTATCCCACTTTCCATTTCATTTCTATATTATTATTTATTTATTTTAATTTTTTTGCACTTCTATATTTAATATGTTAATCCCTCCGTCTATGAAAATTTGTCACTTATTTCCATTTTTATCTATTCCTAAAAATTTATCACCTTTCATTTTTACCATTTTTTCAGTGGACCTCATATTCCACTAATCCATTCTCACTCACATTTTTTATAAAACTAATATATAAAGTATGAATCACATGTCATTAACTTTTTCAACTCACTTTCCATTAAATTTCTTAAAACTCGTGCTTGGTCAAATGATGACAAATTATAAGGGACGAGGGAAGTATCAAATTAAATAATTTAAAATGCAAAAATATTATTACATTCGTCCCACAATAAGAGTCAAATTTTCGCATTTTGGTCACTCCCACAATAAGAGTAACATTTCACTTTTACTATAAATGGCAAGTAAACCCCACATTCCACCAACTTATTTCACCCACATTTTATTATAAAACTAATATATATAAGTGGGACTCATAGTCCATTAACTTATCCAACCCACTTTTCTTTACAATTCTTAAAACTCGTGCCAACAACAAATGTGACTCCTATTATGGGACAGAGGTAGTAATACGCAAATCTTCATTGTATTGCAATATTGGAAAAATTGTCTTCCCTCCATCCCACAACAGATGTCACATTTCATTTTTTGCACTCGTTTTTAAAATATGGGACTAATAAATAGTTATAGTGGAGAGAAAGTAAAGTAAAAGAAGATAATATTCTATCTTTTACTTTACTTTTTCTCCACTTTAACGATTTATTACTATCATTGTTCCAAAATGAGTGCAAAAATAAAGTATGACATCTGTTATAGAACGGAGGACGTAGAAACATAAGAGAAGATAAAGATGTTGATGTGAGAAATGGGAAAAATGGGATGAGATATTTATAGCAGAAAATATGAAATAAAACATTAAAAATATACTGTATATATAAGGGCCGATGATCGGCCCTATCCAGACAATGGGTGACCGGTCATCAGTCAATGGAGATCGGCCAAGGCTGCCGATCGGCATATGGGAGGGGCCTTTGATCGGCTCTTTCCCCGCAATTCAAGGCCTCTCGATCGGCCCTTCCATCGTCAATGCTTTAATAAGATTTTGACGGTTGAAAATGCATTTTGATGGCCGTTGATCTTATCATCAAATTCAAGAAAAAGTTAAATTAATTTGGCAATTGTTTAATTTTCATCAAATTGAAGAAAATGTAAGAGAGAGAGATCTCTATTGGTGTTTGAGTTGTACCACTACATCTTCGTACGAAGCGTAATATAGTGTGTGTTGTACAATTCGAGAGTACAATTGATAGATTAGTGGAAATCCCATAATATTGGAGTACAATTCAAAAATAAATCCTCTTCCTTATACACCAAAAATGATGATGAATTACCAGCCCATGGCTTTGCCATCAAGAATGAGATGTGATGATCTTTAAAAAATGTTAGCATGTATTTACAGATATTAGGTGTGAATAATTTATGAGATATCATTTGTGCAGAATGGTTGAGACATTATCAAAGCGGCAGGGGAAGTGTAGTGTACCTCCTCGCCTTCCTGCTTGCTCCATTGCACCTTTGCACCTTCATTTACACAATTTCAAACATTCAACTACATTTTACGAAATCAAATAATCAAGCCAAATTCTCTTTGCTTACATTGTGAGGGTAATGGCTCGAAAGAAAATAGCCTTCTTTGGGCATCGGTGGGACTCTTCAACCATCTGCAGTACAAAGATGCTGCTCCAACCACCGATGCAAGTGACAGCAATGCCAGATAACCAAAATGGGAAGCGTCGTTAGCAAGTATTGCGACCCCTAGCATCACCGACTCAGACAAACTAGCTACCGCCACCTCTGTTGTCCCAATAAGATTCACTTTAGATGCAGGGATCCCCGTTTGCAGAATCTGTGCCCCTACAACGTTATATGACATGTGCCCCAATCTAGACAAAACCTGTGGATCAAAATGTCGAATTTCAAGAGTCAAATGAAGAGCAAACGTAACAAGTTATCATGATAATATGACTGAGTAGTAAGAAATTGAAATAGTCAAATGAAGAACAAGCATAACAAGTTATCATGATAACTCTAAGAGTGATTTAGAATTTCAAAAGAAATCAACAATAATAAAATGAGAGCAGAAAATGACTCACAATCAAACATAAGAAGAATACAACTGGAATTTTCTGAGACACAGATCCACTCCAGTAAACACCAACTGCAAGGGTAAGAAGAGCAGCATGAAAAATAAGGCCAGCTGCTCCAGCCTAGAATCCGAAAATAATGATTATTAGCGAAAAAGTCAATAAACTCTTAGCAAAAAGAAAAACTAATAGATTAAGATCAACTGGTTTTTAAAACATTACCTTAAGCATCCCAAGTCGCTCAACCATTTTTGTGGAAATGAATGTTGCTGCAACACCCATAAGTGCACAGAGTCCAGTGAACCCTCCAATAATAGTAGGATTTAGACCTGAAACAATCACATTTACATCAACATAAATACCTGGTTTATCACTAGGGAGGAAATAGTTTTTGCGTACAAACACCCAATCTCTCATGAATCAATACGAATGAATTTCCATAACAAACTTCTTGTTCTCAATCTTAATTAAATTATACATAGATGATTACAGTGTCCCAAACACCCCAAATCATTATTTCCATTATCATTTTCATTGTGTTATCTCTCTTTTTTCTCCCCTCCGACTCTACTCGTCCCTGCTCAGTTCTCAAACTCCATAACTAGAGTACCACTGCCGTAATCGTGCCAGTGATGCTCAAATTCAGACTGAAGATCTGACAGGTCAATGCTTAAAAGTCAGACCTACCTTGTATGCTTGAAATGTATAAGTCAAGGAAGAAGGCAGGACAGACTGTTCGTGTCAGGGGATTAGTGGGAGAGGAATCAGTAGCCATGAATATAAGTGAAGAGCAAGGAGTTAGGTTGCAGGTATGTGGGCGAAGTCTGTTGGTGCTGGCAGTAATGGCTGTACTGGGGGAATCAGAGACGGGTGGAGATGAGGGGACAATTAGCATCGGAAGGGGAAAATATAAGGAAAGGAAGAGAGGGCAAAATGGGTGGCAGCAGGAGCAGAACAAATAATAAAGTGGCAGAAATGAAAGAAAAAGAACAAAACAGCAGCAAATTTGAGAATCATAGGCTAAAAGAATATCAACTGTACTGGGTCTTTCCGGCAACCAAATCTTATAAGAGATTTCATGTTTTTAAGAAAAGCATAACGAAACTTGTAGTTTAATAAATTGACATACCAGAGTTATCATGCATTAACCTATTCGTTTAAGTTTAAGGTTCAAGACAATACCGTGTTGCGTTAAAAATGCAGTCATCATGCCTCCAGGAGTAAGAACAACATTAAAATAGAGTAGCACATAAGCAAGGCTTGCAGGCAAAACAGGCTGCTGAATGTATTCTGACCACCCATGCTTGATTGCTTCTACACTTGTGGCCACTATGCAAAAAAAAGGCATCATTAGCTCAAACAATAAGCAGAACCAGAATCAACACAAATAAAAGTTAGTCACCATATAAAGATAAAAAACAATATATAAACACATGTCTAGACATAAAAACCGTTATATTACATAAATTTGCGGTATTTGGAGTGGATTCTACTGATGAATTGGCAGAACAAGTTTGTGGACATTTGGCACGGTCCAGAACTCCAGCAGAAAGCTTGTTGGTTAACCAGGTAAGAACAACCTACGTCGTGCGAGAGAAAGTCAGAATTTAAAGGAAGCTAGTAAACGAAGAACCAGGGAAAGACCAACACATATTACCACAATAGGTAAAGACCATATCATCAAACTAGCTGCCAGTTTTAAGCATTTCACTGGTTCATATTTAGATAAGAAGATGCCAAATAAAGATGCTCCTGCAATCTGCATTTGCAAATAATGAATATCAGCACTAAAAATCCAATAAAAAGCAGGAATTACAAAGGGATCTTAATTTTCAGTCATTACCTCACATATGAGATCAATTCTACTCAAAGTTGCATTTGCTTGAGCAAGAGCAATTGGTCTATTTGTTCCTGCCAACTGTTGAGAAATACACAAACAATATAAAAATACTGCACAGCATTAGCAGGCTAAATAGTGGTTATGGAAAAGGAACTGATGAACTAGATAAACGTGTTACCAAAACAACCCAATCACGCTCCATTGCAACCCCTAGAGCCAACCCAGAGAGCCTTTCAACAGCCAAAGCAATAACGAGTACAGCAAACCAAGGTTGGAGAAGAACAGAAGATGCAGCTGTTTGGTTGACTCTGTGGGCTTGGATAATCATTCCAACAGATAACAGCTGAGCAGCTGCCTGAAAGAAGAAGAACAAAAGATTAATTTTTTATAGACAGGTTTACCTTCTTCCAGGCAAGAAAATAGAAGTTACCTGAACAACAGTCAAACAATTATATGCAGGTACTCTTGGAAAATGATCCATTAGCTTCCCTACCAAAGGTCCTCCAACAATTACTGCAAGCTGTTAAAGCAATCACATGATTGTACGGTTATCCAGCTGCCTCCAATTGAAAGCCTTTGTTATCTATGTGCACCAATACCTTTGCAAAGAAGCCCATGACCGCCACAGGAAGAAGACTAGGATGAATCAACGCAATGGCAGCAGGCCAAGCAAAATTCCACAGCTGTTCGACCAAATTCCCAGCCAAGCAGCTACCATATAAAGCTAATTGAACATGCGATCATCATTAGAAGTTTAGAACATAGCACAGCTAGAATTTTGTACCACTGTAAATACATGAATTTGAATATGTGGATTAACAGATAAAATATGCCCCGTTATCTCTTTAGATGAAACTGAAGAATCAGATATAGAACAAGCTAGTATGTATTGGCACAATTATAGATGATTATGAAGCATATGAAGGCATTTTGATTCGACAATAGAGACAGAGAGCATAAACAGTGATCAGATCAAGTCTGTGGAAACCTTATGTTCCACTCAAGAAGATTTCACGGTGCCACTATATCTTGCAGCACCTTTAAAGTCAAATTCTTCACATTTTTTTTACACAAAGGCATCATCTGGTCAGCTGTTTAGGCAATAATACTCCAGGATATACCAAAGAAGACAGAAAAGACAAGGTGTTAATATTACAATTTGTTAATCACAAGTCTATGTGCTGCAAGGAAAAGGGATGGGGCAAACATAGGCTCGGCCTTTACTTCTTGTTTCATCATTTTAATTGCAGTTAGGTATTTTAGTCTGCCTGTGGGCTCCTTTCGTGGGTTTAGCAGGCTAAAGTGGATAAAAGAAGTTTCTCTCTTTTTAGAAGATTTTTCTAGGAAGCTAATAAAATAAGTCTCTCCCTTCCTGAGGAGGACTATCTAGGATTTTACCTTTGATCATAGGTTTATCTTCTAATAGTTCTCGTTATTAGAACCTTATTTGATACTCCGTTCCACGGGAAGTGAGTCGTATTCCTTTTTGGGCCGTACCAACTAACTTGATGCATTCTCTTTATTGGCAAAAAGCAATACTCTATCCCTCTCTTACTTTATCTTCTCTCCTACTTTTTTCTCTCTATTTTTTTCACACTCCTACTTTATTCTCTATTTATTTGACCACTACCTAAAATCCTGGTGGGACGGAGGGAGTACTTTGTTTAGTTATCACTCATGTTGAGACGGATACCAAGGCAGTTGCTTCTCTTTAATCTCAATATAATTGTATGTCATTTCTGGAAATGAAATGTTTTTGGGAAGTATATCAATGTAGTGAAGAAACTAACTCAATTACTTCAGCAATCTTCTTCTTTTTTTTACACCGTCTATCTTTTCTTGTTGTTTGCAAACTCTTTTTGTAAAAAATTCTAAAATAGTTAAATATGAATAGGAGAAAGCTAACCATATAGTCCGGTTGGATGAGCAGGAGTGGCAGCAATTGCATTCTGCTCTTCCTCTGATAAGACCTACATAATCCAAATAGATAAAGATAGCCAACAATCTAGATTTGCAGAAACATATAGTTTCACACTTGAGAAAATGCCAAGAAATGGAGAAATATGCATCTGAAAAAAACTCACAGGCAGTGCTGTCAAAATTGTGTCTACATAGGTGCCACCACCAACTAGTAACTCAAGTCCATCTGTCTCTAAGGGATCAGATTTTATATGAACAACCGGGATTGAAGAATTCGAGTCAAGACATGCACTATCCTCAGTTGCTACAGGTTCCAAGACTTCCGTGTTGATCAATGAACACCTTAAGTTAAAGGGCCTAAGCCTGCACATCAGCGTTCGAACCTTTTGTGATAAGCAAAGTTACAATGAAATTGGATATTTACACAAACACTGCAATTATCGAATTATTCAGCTTATCCAAACAGTGGCAACAATATACTCACACAACCAAATCAAAATCATGAGAACAAAGAGGATAAAATTCAGCTGCCTAAAATTGAATACCTGGTGGGGACAGAATGAAGAGTCAATAATCGTGGAGTGTGAGAGAGGATTGGTTGACGTAATCGAAGATAAGAGGGCGGAGGAGACAAGGCAGAATAAGCTTGGAGGAGGCGAAGGGCGGGGGAAGGGTGAGAGTGAGGAGTGACGACGATACCCATGGGTGCGCCGTCAATATCTCCACCGATCAGCGGCGGCGCTAATGCTTCGGATTCCGAGGCGTCGTGTTGAACAATGATGCATTACAGCGAAAACCTACTGAGCGCAGGTTGCTCAATGCAAGAGAGAGTGGAATTGGAGAAGGAGAGAGAGCAAGAAATCCAATTCCAAGTGGGATGAAATGGTTTAGAGGCCATAAATTAGTCTGACGTGTACGGAACTCTACCCACATTCCAATCAAATGCATTTCCTTCTCTTAGTAACGGGAATTAAAAGACCACGAAGCAGTTTTAATATCCGTCGGATAGTTTGTTGCCTTATCTTCTGGTGCTCAACAAGTAAGCAAGAGGATTAAGCACTAGTTCAAATTGTTTGGCAATTAATACTAAAAAATATTCATTTTTTTTTTAGTATTCAAAGCATCCGACGACAGTTAAAATGACCCCCTATGCGTCAAAGAATGAAGGACACCCATCGGTGGTGGGAGGCTTTAAAGGGCCGAAATTGTGTAATACACGATGGCAGAAGATGGATTTCGCCCCTTTCACCCTAAGATTAGGGTGTTTTTATCAATATAATTATTATACGGGGTAGAATTATTATAACATTTTATTTAACTTATCATACATAATTGAACCAAACAACTATTTAGTGGACAAATTTTGTAACCACAAAACCTTAAAACAGCATTATCAGCTAAACCTTGTTAATGGCTAAATGTGAACCAAACATAGCCTAAGGAAATTTTTAAATCATTGGACCAACTATCAAATCCTAAGGTCCTATAAATTAGCAAGGGACTCGGTTACAATGATTTCTAGTGGATGTCTTGATTCATTAAGTACCCGATCCAAACAAAATTGAAATTTTAAATTTGGTCTCGTTTTTTGAAATTTCGGTTTAGTTTGATTTGATTCAGATATTCGGAAAATTTCAATTTCAGTTCGATAATATAACAACCAAAAGCTGAATTTATTTTTGATATTAGCATACTTAAACCAAACACTGTCTTGATTCAAAATATTGATTGATTAATTTTGTGGTTGTTGGTAACGATGAATTTCTGTTGTTTTCTATAAGCATATGTTGTTGGTGTCGTTTAGTTGATGTTGTCGTGGATGAATTTTTGTTGTCGTTTGTTTGATGTTGTTGTTGTTGCGGATGGGTTTCTGTTGTTGAATTTCTATTATTGGAGATATGTAACCTTTCCCTCTGCCGGCTCGTCCCGATGGGGCGGTCCGAGCTCCCGGTGAGTGCGGGTGCTCCCAAACCATTAGTTTAGACAATAGGTTGAAATCTAGAAATAAATGTGTGCCTTTGGAATGTGTTTTCAGCACTCACCAGAAAATAAAATATATTTCGTCAGTATATATAGGTACACATATAGTAACAATTTATAGTTTAATCTCTCTCTCTTTATCATCGCCAAAGGAAATAAGAAACTTGAAATAAATAGCTCTAAATAAGTATAGTGGGAAAGTCAAAACCATAGCAATCCAGTTTAGCTCAAAGAAAGCGAAAACAAGGGATTTTCTTTTCCGGAGAAAAATGGCGAAGCAGCCCGGAGGTTTTTCCGGCCATCAAATGCCAGAATCAGCCTCTAATGGCAAGGTGTCTGTGGATCTTTTCTATGAAAAACTAGGGAAACTGAACGAGTCATCAGGCCTCAGTTCACTGTGAGATTTCTTTCCCCATTTGCATGCATCCATTCCCATCTTCAAATATAACTTCATGCATTGGGGATTTATATTTGATCGATTCGTTGCGCCTTCTTCTTCTTGAATTTTAGCTTTACTCAAATTTTCCCTTCATTTGGAATGGTTTTATCACAATGCTCTGGTGTTTTATTAGGAAGATTTTAGTTGAATCACAATACATTGTTAAGACGTTTTGCTTCGAAATCACGATGAGAAGGAATGGGGATAATCGATGGACTAATAATAGTTTTCAATTTTCTAATATACTCCTTCTGTCCTTGGTTAATTGAGGCATTTCTTTTCCCCAGTAGGTTTTAAGAAAGTGGGTTTTAAGTAGAGAAAAACAAAGTAAATTAAAAGGGAATAAAGTAAAAGTGTTATTTTTGACAAAAAAAAAAGGCAATGATTACCCCGAGGTGGACGGAGTACTATAGAAATAGCGTCTTTATCTATAGAAATAGCGTTTTCATTTATATTACTTCATCTGTCTCAAGATAAGCGAAGCATTTGTTTTTTGCACTCTTTTTGAAAAAATGATAAAATAGTTAGAATTTAGAGAGAGTAAAGTAAGAGAAAGAATAATGTAGAGAAAAGTCTTCTTTACATTATTCTCTCTTACTTTGCTCTTTCTCCATGTTAACTATTTTATACTATTATTTTTCCAAAACTAAGTGCGAAAAAAGAAGCACTTTGCTTATCTTGGGACAGAGGGAGTATGTCATGTATGGTGATCTGATACTCCTAATTATGCAGCTTTAATTTCCGTCAGGCAATGTTGGATTTGCATTGTGTCTACATGGAAGTGATGAAACGAGGAGGATTTTATCAGGTGCATATGTATTACTCATGAACAAACTCTATTATTTTTCCTGTAATCTTTGATCTGGTTTCATTTACTTATCCTGTATAATAACTACTATGTCAAAGGACCTCACAGTCAAATGTTGTTCAACTCTTTTAGGTGACTAAAAAGGGAAAATGGGATGATGTTGCGCTAGTATCAAACTCGCGAAGCTGTGTATCCATGTCAGCAGCCCAACTTCGGAATGTTTATGAAATGCTGATTCTCCAGTATGAACTAATGTATTGTGGCAAGAAGTGCAGTCCAGCAAACTTATGGCCTGCCAAGAGCTCTCCAGGTTGTTATGCTACACTCTCCTTTACACGACTTACAAGTATTTTTTGGTTACGTGAAGCAATCTTCTGTTCTTCAAAATTTGATAATGCTCTTCATGTTCTTTATTTCACACATTAAAAAAATAGTGAGTGGTATTTGACAGGTTATTTTGGCTCTGGGACGAGTCCAAGCTGCTCGACAGGAAAAAGGAAGCGCTGTGACAGCTCATCTCCGTTTCCATCAGTTCATCTTGGTGATCAAGATGGCTGGACAGAGGAAAAGGATTTCTGCCGGAAGGAGACCAAAGGTCTTACTTTGTTTGAAAAAGATCGTTGTCGAGTTCAAAACCAAGTTTACACACCAAACAGAGATGCAATCATGCAACTGAGATGTCAATATTTCCTTCATTTTTGCATTATTAATTTGTTATAAATGCAGGCCAGGAGACAGTTAGCAAGAAATCAACCGTGATCATATCAGAAAACTCAAATGCTAAGGAACTCACAGCGGACATCCCTAAAGCACCTCAGAAGCCGAGGACTGGATATCATATATTCCTTAGATTGGAGACTCATAGGCTAAGGAATGTGCTCGGAGAAGGATCGAATTCCCAAAATCTCCGGGAAATGGCTGTTAGTGCATGGAGAAGTCTTCCTGAGAAAGACAAACTGGTAATTCACCACTTTATGATGATTTTACAATATGCATTACTACTTTTGCATCTAACCTCAGCTATACTTGTTTTCCTTTGCAGCCGTATATTGAGGCCAGTAAAATGGACAGGGAGAGATATGCGAAAGAGATGGCTGCCTATAAGCAGAAGGGTGTGAGCCAAGGATTGTTCAGCTCTACAACTCCAAACATGCTGAGTTTCTCTACACCTAAGGAGCCTGCAGACGATGTTTATCACGTGTCCTTCGAAGATGACCCCGAGGACCTCCATTCACCTGATGAGTCAATGGTCGGATTGGCAATGGAGGCGATGAAGAATGCTGGATCCAGCGACTCGTTCTTCCAGATTGACTGGGAAAATGGCCCTCCCAGCATACGTTTTAACTGAAGTACTACGACAAGACACCCTCTAAAGGCTGAGACGCCGCGCTTGTAAGGGCTTCTATAAGATGCAGTATAGGTATGGTTCTAGTAGCTATTTCAATGAACATAAAACATGTAAAAGGACAAATCCAATTAGATTGGTGAATTTTGTGTGCAGATAATGTGGCTGCTGTAAATAGCTTATCTATGTAACTAAGACTTCCTATTTTGTATTAATTGCATGTACATTAATTATACATGAAGTCTAAAACTAAAATACACACTCACACTTGGTACATACCGTGCCTTTGCTTGAAGTCGTGCACGGTATGTACCAAGCTTATGAGGAGCCTGATTTCGACTCGATTTTCATCCTAACTCCATATTTCATCTTGTTTCACATCCTACAATTAAAACAACGTACTTTTATAAGTCCAAAAACATATAAAATCACTTAAAACTAAGGAGATAAAGATCGTATATTTGATTTGCATCAGAGATGGGATCGTGGCGAGACAAGGTTTCACCGAGCTAGTCGCCATGTGCAGATCGGACGTGGTTCTCCTTATCTAGTATCTAGGCAATCTACAAATAAAAACTAGAAATTGAAAAAACATTCACTTATCAAAAGACCACACACCCTTCTAAAAAAAATTCTTTTTTATTAAGATTATTTATATTTTATCTTTTATTAAGGTTATTTACCAATAATAAATAACAGAAACATACAAATACAGCAAAAACAAACTAATTCTGATAGTTGTAAAAAATGTGTCGCGACAGATTTGAACCTATAGGGTATTAACCAATGTTTTAAAAATCGGACCGGCCGGCGAACCGGCGTCGTTATTGGTTCACTGGTTCAACCGGTTCACTGGTCGAACCATTGGTTGAACCGGAATATATAATAAACACATATATTAAATATTATTAACAAATTTAATATTTTTATGTATTAAAATAGATGATATTTATTAATTTAAGAAAATTTATTTCGTAAAATAATATTATAATTAAATACGAATTAGGTATTAAGTTTAGATAAAAATATTCATTGATGTCAATAGTTAGGGTATATAAATTAAGTATGTAATATAAAAAATTTATTTATAGTAAATAATGAATCTTATATGGTACTAATAATAATATAGATGGTAAGTAGAGCATCATTAAAATATAGAGGATGATAATTATTTATATTATAATTAACAATTATATTAAATAATATAAAATTAAAATGAATTATTAGTTTTTGTAGATAAAAATTTAATGGTTAATGTATAAAAATATTTGATGTTCAAATTGTTCAATGAGCTCATGTGGTAGAGTGGTAGAGGTCTTCTTATGTAGAAGAGAGGTCATGAGTTCAACTCCTACCAACAACTAATTTTAAACATTTTTAAACAAAACAATATTGAACCGGTTTCCGGTTCACGGTCCAACCGGTCCGGCCGGCCGGTTCTGCCGGTTCACAGCGGTTCAATGCATTGGTGGTTTAAATGAGTGAACCGGACCGGACTACCTACCGGTGGTCGTGGTCTGACCGGTCGAACCGGCCAATCCGGTCCGGTTTTTATAACATTGGTATTAACAATTCTGTACAAAAGGAAAAAAGAAAAACAAAAAACCATTTATCTCAGGTTAATCCACGAATAGTGTCATTATAGTTTTAACTTATATAGATATGATACTTATAAATTTACTTTTATTCGGTATAGCTCCTCGTCGCAGTATCTTAAACTATTCATTTTTCTGTCCTTTATTATTTTTAAATTTCTCTTTCATATTGTTGTGCCATCACATTCTATACTACCACTATCTGCAGTTTGTTGTCCTTTTACTTATCGATTCATTAATTTTAGTACTAATTTAATTTGTTACGTATTGTATATATTACCGTGCTCCGTCAATTGGCTGTATTATTTAATTAAACGATAAAATTGAAAATTAATATCGATTTAATTAGCCATTATATGTGCAAGTTGTATAAGTTGTGGTAGAATTGAATGTGTACAAATCGGTAAATAAGTACAGTGCTGCACCAGACCATGTGTTGCCTATTATCCTTCACATGATTTTTGCTTCATTTAAAAGCAATGAAGCTTTACTATTAAATTCAACAAAGCACATATGTTATATGTAGACTAGTTATCAAGTAACACGCACCATCTCCCTATATTTAACGAACAAATCAATTTTAATTAAGAAGGTTGCTAAGGAACAACGTGACTTAATTATTTTCCCCACATTGTAAGACAAGATTTCTTTTTCTTTTTCGTGTGTGTGCGAGTTGTGACGGCCAAATGAAATTGTTTTCTAACATTGTATTAATTGTTATTGATTTGGAGGTTTAGATTTGTTCTTACATAAATACGCACTCGCAATTAATTTAATACTCCACTTAACATAGGATATTGCAATAGCAAATATATTTGTCTGCAAAAACCAGTTACTTTGTCCTAATGTTTAATGGTTTTGTTTAGTTTCACGTGCATCCAAAATGATACTATACAAAACAGCAATTTATTGGATTAAGAAAAATATATTACCAACTAAATTGGGCTTTGTTATCATAATTGTTATGATTATTGATAGATTGAAATGTGCTCTCTTCGTCCGGCGGGCGTCCGGCATTAAATATCACATTTTAATTCGATACAAGTTAGACGTAGAAAGTTATAGTGGAATGTATAATCTAATTTTATAGTATAATTTTATAGTAAAATTCAAAGAAGATGTGCTAATATGGAGTATGTGATTTAAGTTACCAAAATTTAAAAAAAAATGAAATGAGATATTTAGTGACGGATATTTTAAAATTGTAATATGAGATATTTAACCGCGGACGAATGTAATACTACAACAGAACAATCACATTTTATATATTTTACAAGTGCATGTTCCTTTTCATATTATACCTACAGACTACAGTACATGTATTTTCATGGTGAAGCACTATGTCTATACGTGAGTTTTTACGCCAAAGTTATCAATGAAATTCTTGAAGTTTCGCTATTTTGCCATCTATAGCCCAACAATAATAGAATATTCTGCAAAGTTGCCAAGTAAATGCAAAACCTACCACGAACAAACATAACATTTAAAGAAAATCTAGCGGAACAAATATGAAAGTCGGTGGTTGAATTAATTAATACTTATGCCATTTCTAATTCAATTTCATTCCATATCATTAATCATATCACAAATTCATTTTTTAACAGATAAATTACTAAATTAGTCTTATACTTCAAACTCAAATCACCCACAACAGCTATATATACTCCAAATCATACCTTAAGTTTAGTTTTTATTTTATCGATTAATTATTCTTTATTTTCATATCATTTAAAAAATGAACCAAACATTTAAAAGTTATTTAATTTAAAATTACAATAAATTATTTCTAAAATATAGTACTAAATAAAAACCAAACAATGCATAATTTAAAATTCTAAATTATTTCCGAATTATGTTAAGCATCTCTTGATGGATTACCGGACAATTTGAGGGGCTTGGATGGGTACATTGCTCAAAGTCGCCGCAACCTCCCCCTTCCTCTTGGCCGCTTTATCTACGTGGGACAACTTTTCGGCGCCTATGATGAGAAAAATGGTAGATTTTCCTCTATCGCGACATTAAGATCGATGGTGGTAGTACCACTAATAAGTACTCTCTGAAAGTGAAGAAAGCCTCATTCGCCAATTGACAAATATCTTTCAAACTATGTTTGCTACCCCAATTGATAAAGATGCAAACGGATTTGGAGATATCATTCTATATAGGGGCCCAGTACTAGCGTAGCTGATTGACACATTTCACCTTCAACTCGTTTTACTTTGTCACGACCTTATGTTAGAAAATTCAAATCCATTGATTGTTTTTAGTGATTGAATTTTCGGAGATTTGCTTCATTGTAACACTATCATATTTGAAAAAGACCAAGAATTAATAAAATAGCTTTAAGAGAAAACAAAAAATTAAACATTTCGACAATTTAGAATTAAGTGTAGGTGTAAGATGTGTAGACAAACTTATGTTTAAAGTAACGCAGGAATTTGTTGTTTTTAGTTTGGAAAACTTAAATTCGTTGAACCATCTCATCGCCGATTTTGACATGATGTGTAACGAAAAGTTAATGGCAACTTAAACCTCACATTTATTATTGAATACCTACACAATTAATTAAAAAATACCGAAAATTGAATGCTTCATATTTACACCTTCAGTTTCTTGTCTATTGTGCACTGCACATTGTGTGGATGCGCGCGGTCAGGTCTAAGTTGTACGTTCTCTTTTGTTTTACATATTTTAGATTTTCATTAATAAATTTAGTAAGAAAATGGTGTAATTGTAATGCATATATTAACAGCTACCTGGTTTTTAGCACATGAAAAGTAGAGAGGGAAAAAAGAGTAACATGGCAGCGCAATAAATTGATGAATAGACAAAAGACGCGTGTGTTGTCGTTTCTTCCCATCTCTCTCTCAAGTCTCAACTAGTGCTCCACTTCTTCTTCCCTATTCTTCCTCCAATTCAATTTCTCTGTTTCTCTCTCTACAAACCGTTTCCCCCTTTGATCGGGTATCGTATATAATTTATTTGATTTGATTTGAGGTGAATTGATTTGATTTTGATTTTATCCAATTTCCGTTACTTTTTTGCAGTTGACTTTTCAATGGCGGAATCGTCGAATTCGCGCAAGCGTCGCAAAATCGACCCGGATACCCAAACCCGGATTCAACCGGAAACGGGTCCGACCCGGTGGCGGACGCAGGCGGAGCAGCAAATCTACTCGTCGAAGCTCATCGACGCGCTCCGCCACGTCCGCCGCGGCGGCCACGGCGGCGTCCGAGACGCCGCCGACCGGGTCCTGGCGGCCTCCGCCCGGGGCAGGACCCGGTGGAGCAGAGCCATCCTGACCAACCGGCTCAGCCTCCGCCTCGCGCAAATCAACCGGAAGCACAAAAAGGCGGCGAGGCCTTCCGCCGGAAAATCGCGCCCGAGAAAGCCGGCGAAGAAACTCCCGCCGGTGGAGAGCAAAGTGAAGGTGTTGAGCCGGTTGGTCCCCGGGTGCCGGAAGGTCTCGCTGCCGAACCTTCTAGAAGAAACTACCGATTATATTGCGGCTTTGGAAATGCAAGTCAAAGCTATGACTTTTCTCACCGGCCTGCTCAATGCCGGCGCCGCCGCCCCAGCTTAGGTGTTTTTTTTTGTCTGTTTCTTTTGATTAATTTTTTTTGGGGTTAAAGTTTTTTTTTAATTTTTAAGTGTATGTTAATAATTAAGGTTGATATATTCATGTTTTTTTTTTAAATTTGCCTGGCGTAGAAGTTAGCATACCCGATCTGTCATTTGTTTTTTTGATATTTATTTGACTTTAAATTAGATTTATTTATTCTTTGGGTTTATGAATTGTGACATGCCAACTCATATTTTGTTTTTATATTGTTTGCGCCATTTCATTTGATTCCCCACTAGCTATTCAATTATTAGATTAGGTGTTTCTATTTCTGTTTTGTTCTTCTACTTAACTATCTCTTTATATATGATGGCTTTAGTTTATTATAGAAGCACATTCGCGAGTAGCATCATCGATGAAAATTGGAATGGAGAAAATAATACATTAGAGTTTTTTGTCACTTAAATCTACTTATAAACGTTTCATTATTAAATCAATGTAAGTATTCTTTCTTTCAAGTACTGGAGTATGTTTTACTTTCATAACTTTATTTAGGACAGGAACCGCAATATAAATTCAAAATTGGCTCCTTTTTCACTATGGTTACACATCCCGGAAACCGGAACTGGTGGCATTATTAATAAATACTCTCTCCGTTCATAAAAAATAGAGCACAATTATTATTTTTGGCCGTTCACAAAAAATAGAGCACATTCATTTATGAAAAATCTTCAACTAATAATAAATACACATCATTCCACTAGCACTACTTCTCAATTACTTTTTCTCCTTCTCTCTTACTTTTTTCTCTTCTCTCTTACTTTACTAATTCTACATTAAAACACATGTCATACACAAATTGCTCTATTTTTTGTGGACGGAGGGAGTAGCAAACACACGTTTATGAGATGTGTCATCGAACCAAAAATTCATACTCCCTCCGTTCTATAGTAAGAGGCGTTTCTTTTCGGCACGGAGATTAAAAAAAATTGTGTTAGATGAGTTAATTAAAGGGAGAATAAAGCGGAAAATGAAAAAGGTAGAGAGATGGAGAGAGAGAAAAAAGTAAGAGAAAGTAAAAGTGTGGAAAAATGTGTTAACTTTTAATAAAAAAAGGAAATGACTTTATTATTATGGAGCGTACCAAAATGACAAAATGACTCTATTATTATGAAACAGATGTTGAATATATTTCGAGCAATTGGCTTTATTATTTAAAGCATCAAATAATATGCAATATCTCTATCATTAGTGTGATACCATCCCTTAGTACATACTAATAAGTACTATCATCTATAATTAATTTGGATTTTAAAAATTGATAGGTTTAAATTTGATGAAATTAAAATCTATACAGTATATCAACTAAAGAGTAATTTAGGTACTGCCTAGGGGTGTGCATTCGGGTTTCGGTTCGATTTTTCGTCCAAACCGAACTGAACCCGAAAAACCGAATTTAGGTTAAAATTGAAACCGAACCGAACCGAACTTAAAAAACCGAACTACCGAAAAAACCGAAATTTCAAAACAAAACCGAAAAACCGAAAAAAATAGTATATTTTAATATATCTAATTTATTTTATTTTATATATACTAATAGAATATAAATATATATAATATAAAATTAATATAATATATATAATATTTATTATATAAAAATATATTAGAAGAATATATGTTATATATATGATATAATATACTAAATTAATAGGATAAAAATATATGATAATATATTTAAAATATAATTCGGTTTTTCGGTTTTTTTTTCGCCCAAACCGAACCGAACCGAAAAAACAAAATTTTTGTATTTTTAGAACAGAACCGAACTGAAAAATCGAAAAAACCGAACCGAATTTCAAAATTTGGGTTTGGTTCGGTTCGGATATTCGGTTTTCGGTTATTTTGCTCACCCCTAGTACTGCCTAAAAATTTGGGTGGGAATTTAACTACAGGTAGTGAAAATGTGGGATTCTTTTCAACACCTATACTTCTTCCTTTCTACTTATATCGCTCTATTTCTCATTGTCTCTTCGTCCCTCCCATTCTTAAGTATTTCGTTGAAACACAAAGCAAAACAGTAGGCGTATCAATGTAGTAGCTTGAATGTTGTGTGACTTGTGTCAATGTATGATACAGATCAAACAGGAGAACTCATCCCAAAAGACTAGCATATTAGGAGAGAGAGCTCATTTAGTCTATGTACCCATATCAGTTCCGTAACCATGTAATTCAGAAAATATTAATATATGATGGATGATAGTAGTATATGAATGGACTTTACTTATTTGTTGACTACCAATACAACACTTCATGAATCATGATTATAATATCCATATTCATACGAATATTACCAATTATAATTCCATATTGTACTAGGAGTGTTTAAGATGGAAAGATTGAGAGGTCAATATATAATTCGATTCGTATATATTGAGTGTTTATATGATTAATGTGATTTAATTAATTTACACTGATCCTCATATTCGTCCTCTTTAACGATAAATAACATCTAAATTTTTATTATTGTCGAGAGAGAGAAAAAACCCCACAAATTAAAAGTAGGGCAAATTCCGCCAAAAGAACAGCCTAATTTTGCAACAAAAATGGCCTGTCATGTTGTGGGCAGCCCCACCCCCACTTATACCACATGTGACATTCCTATTAAACATTCAAATCCTCTCAACTTTATGCTCCCTCTCCCCTTTTCATCAAAATTGATAGCTGCATATTAAGTCATAAAATAAATATTTTATATTCGAACATTTAAGTATAACATACCCAAATATGTAGAAACTTTAATGTAATTCACTACTTTGAGTATTCATCAACATATATTAACCCCCGCTTTATTTCCTTCTTTTCCCATTGTGACTCAACTTATTCTTTCATTAAGTTCTTCAATTTTAATTAGCCTTGCTCTCTTGAAATATTATTCGGATTATGTCATATTAGTAGAGAAGAAACTAGAAAAATAAAGTGACTCTCAGAAATAGTGTCAAGAGGCAAGACACAAAAAGCAAGACGTGTGATGGAGTGAGAGTCCCAGATATTGTCATTTGTTGGGATTGAGAGAGTGTGGTCGCCATCAAGGGTAAGGGTGTGCAACTAAGAGAAAGGTTTATGATGTTGATCAAACTTGGAAGTTGGAAGCATTAAGAAATCGTATATAAACAAATTTTTTTCGTAGCATAATTTGTTGATTTTTTGCACAATTTAGTATTGACAATATCAAAGTGTATTCTCTCGTTGTGTTGGAATCTAGCTCAATCAACGTAATTTGACTGGGTCGCACAAGTGACATAATATTTCATTTTAAAAAATCAAATAATATGACCAATCTCGTTCCAAATAGATAATCATGATCATGGGCGAATCTAGCCTATTATGAGGTGGGGCATTTGCCCTTCCTCAATTCTTGTTTGCCTTTATAAATTTGTTATAAATTATTAAATATATGTACAAAATTGCACTTATTGCCCCTGTTCAAATATAATTTTTTTTCCTATATTATAATTTTGCCCCTCTTACAATAAAATCAGGAATACGCCCCTGATCATGATATAGTCACTTTTTATAAACCGATTTTCTTCAATAAATGAGAAATAATATAATAGATTGAATAGGTTACAATAAATATGGAGCTATGAGATTAATTAACATTTTGCTTATTTATCCCACGTAGACCAAAACAACATGGAAAATAAGCATATGTGGCTTGACACGCAGTTTTCCATGCGTGTACATTGAAATGATAGTCCAGATATGTCCCTTGAACGAACAACAACATAAGAGGTGTACAGATACATCAGTCCAGGATAATGCTTCATGATAGATGTTCGTAACATTTGTAACATCCGAATTACACTCCAATATTATTAGCGGAGTTGACTCTTCATTGATTCCACGTGCTCCACATACAGTAGGCCTGGCCTATAATAGAGAGGCATACTCATGCATTCTCTAAATCAGGACACTTTTATCTGCATTAGTATAAGCTCTCTATCTGCTATTCATAAGTAAAAGTTCTGCCTGCATATATTGTTGTAACAAACAAGGTGTATTTTTAATATTTGAAAATGACATGCCTAAACTGAAAGCACTATTGGGATATTGTATTGCGAAAAAAGGTCACTCTTTGATTAAACTAAATACTACTATTGTATTGTTTTATTTTGAATTCAATTTTGTAGTTTCATTTCTTTGTTGTCTGATAGAAAAGAAACTATCTAAATTTGTGTATTATAGATAATATTAACTTAACTTGATAAATTGATGGGTTATATAAACATGGATAAAGTTATAATTTTGGCAAGATTGAGGCGAGCCTATATCTTATGTTGGACTTTTATTTAGGTTTACGTATGATATCAAACAATTAGAAATGTCCATATATAATTCTTTATTATGATATTACAATCTTATCAACACATCCTATGTATTTTTTTTATCTATGCAACTAGAATCGTTTGAGACACTTATATGTATATATCAACATCCTATGTTATCTATGCAACTAGAATCGTTTGAGACACTTATATGTATATATCAATGGAATGCATGGAGTACTATAGTACAAATTGCACATCATCACATAGTTAAAACAACATCGATATATAATTATATAATGATAGAGATTTTCATAACACTAACATAGTAGTACAACTCGATACAGATGTATAAATCACATATTACATATGAGTGACAATGAGAATTCCATGACATGAAAGCAATAGAATTCTTACATAATCTATAGATTGTACCAAAATCTAAATACTAACTCCTACGACCTAGAAATGATGAGGAACAAATCTTACCTAAGTGAACCACATAGATATAGACATATTCCGACCTCAAATCCCATGGTTCTTGACAAAGAAATAGCTTTTAGATATTAATAGCATTTGTTCATGAGAAAATCCTCTCACCAACCTTGAAATTATTGTCACGTGAAATAAGGCCAAATATTCCTCCACAAAACTACAATTGTATAGTTTTAATAGATAGAAATTAAAGGTTCCACGGTCCACGAAGCAGCACGTGCACATGATTTTACCATGTTTCGATTTCGAGGGATGATTCATTTTTGTCGGTAGGCATCGCTAGTGCATTTAAACATTTAACTATGGGTCGTGATTGCTTCCAATTGAACTAAATTATGAATAAATGAAATACAAAAATTACATAATTTGAGTGCTGCTTGCAATCGATGAGTCAGTCGTGTCTTCGTCTGCCCAATTCAGGACATTGACTTTTTCATCCTCGAAAAATCATTGCAATAGATATTTGAGAGAGAGTGAAATATAGATATGAGTTAAAGAAAAATGGAAGGAGAATAGAATTTATGTGTGAATAAGTAGGTGAAAGGTATTTATAGATAAAAATCGGAATAAAAATATTAAAAATACAAATGTAACGGCTATTTAATTTTTTAAACCAATTTTTCAGATTTTAAGAAAAATATGAAATGTCATGTGTTGACTGTAGTTTGGACGACACAACTCGTGCTCATGCCGTGTAATCTTCGCCTTGCATCGACGTGCAATGACGCTGAGCACGGCTGCTTACACTGATGAATATGGCGTTGCCGAACTCATATATTTAACACTATCAATTTGATATCTTATGCAAAGAAACGACATTCTCTTGTTTTCAATTTTTTCTTATTGCTTCGTTTTATAGTAATGGGGTCATTTTGTCATTTTGGTATGTTCCATAGTAGTAAAGTCATTTTCTTTTTTAGTTAAAGTTAACATATTTCTTCTTATTTACTTTATTCTCTTTTACTTATTCTCTCTTCATCTCTTTACCTTAATACGAAATATGGATAATATACATTTGTAGCATAGAATTATGACATAATAGATAGTACTCCCTCCGTCCCAATAAATATGAAACATTTGGTTTCCGGCACGGGATTTTATGAAGTGTTGTTTTGTGAGTTGATGAAAGAGAATAAAGCAGGAGAGAGGGAAAAGTAGAGAGAGTGATGTTTACATTTTAGGAAACGTTTCATTTTTAGTGGGACAATCCGAAAAGGAAAACGTTGTATTTCTAACCGGACAGAGTGAGTATAAATTAGTAGTATAATACATAATCCCAACATTCCTATGGTTGTGATGCAGCCAACAAAGCAAATACTATATGTGTGTGTGATTGTGAGGCACATCATAGGGAGTATATATTACTACTCCCTATATATACATATAAACAGTGACTAAAACAAAAATTTGTTTTATTATTCAGAAAATGATGATGTGTGCCACATTGCTTTAAATCACTGTGCCAACAATCTCACATGCATCCATGTGAATTTCACAATTAAAGACATCCATCTTTTTTTGGTACTATTATAAATTAATAGCTCTTGCCGTCCTACAACTTTAAAAATAAAATTAAAAAATACTCATATTACACTTCTGTTAATTTTCGATTTCACTGTGTGACTGTGTGTTTTTCGTGAGTTCGTTTATATCACCTCTCTTGTTTTTTAGATCATGGGAAACTACAAACGCAATCCACGTTTTTTTCCGCAGTTTTCTGCAAACCAATCAGTACGAATAAATGAAGTGACAAATTCACACCTATAAAAATATTAGTGAAATTTAAATTTTCCAAATGGACTTGTGGTGGACCTCATTGTCCAGCTCTATTGATGTAAGATGTCAAATAATCAAAAGTAAATGGTCGTTTTCACTTTGGCTGCAAAATTCAATTTTCCAATAGTTATAAGTACCATGCGTGTGTGTATATACTCCCTCTATCCCAAGATAAGCGAAATATTTCTTTTGGGTATACAATTTAAGAAATTGATATTTAAAAAATTAAAGTAGAGAGAGAGAAAAGTAGAAAAGTAAAGATAGAATAAAGTAGTTGGAAAATAAAGTAAGAAAAATGATTTTTTGCTAAAAAGAGAAATGACAAACTTATAGCGGGACATTCCAAAAATGAATATGACTCGGTTATTTAAGAACGGAGGAAATATCATTTAAATAAAATAAAATAGAAGATAAAGTTGTTCTATTAACTCTTCTAGTTATTTTTTAATAACTGCTATGATGTAATTTTAATTTGTTCTATAATCCGATATATTGGACTTATACATGTCAAACTAATTAATGTCAAGTATGACTAACATTAATTCAATTAAAGTGATCCTAAGTTATGAGTTTACAATTTTAAATAATTATGAATTTAAAGTCTAGATAGATTTTCAATTTGTTGTTAAATTAAAAATAAAAGAATTTTCAGTTTTAAAGTTTCTTTTGAGAGTTATTGGAAAGTGATATTCAGTTTTGGTAATTCTTCCTTTTTAAAAAGAAATCCAACTGTGGTATTTTTTGGGCCGATTCGGAAGCATTTTTGTTCTCTCTGGGTTAGGGCAGTTTTTCCCTCTCTCTCTCTGGTTTAGGCATTTCATATGGGCATCTACTTGCATACCTAAATAAGGGAATCATTCTTTCAATTTCTTCCCAGGCTATCAAGTAATTGACGTCGGGCTATTTTTCCCGGGCTATCAATAAATTGACGCCCGTGCGATGCACGACACATATATTTATTTGTAAAATTATATACTTATAATATAAAACTATGCATTAAAGTAAAAAATAAATAAAAAATTATTCAAATTAGTCCATAAGTATTGATTATCTTTTTGGATATCCAATAAAAAAATTGCAAATGCACACTAAGAACACATAAAAATTAGAGTTGAGAGTGAATTTAAAGCAATAGAATCAAGCAGTCACAATATATAATAGGTGAATTTAAAGCCGGAACTCAAGTGAAATGAAGGCGAGATGCGTTGTTTGTGGTGCAAAATCTGCTCTTTCCTGTTCAGTGTCAACTTGTGACAAGAGATACAAAATAAATTTTGGTCATGCAAAAGGTGGCTTTGATCAAATTAATGATGGATGATGGCATAGGGTCGGAAAATATTTATCTTCTTGTTGGACTCTTCCTTTGTTAATCCTCATTACATTAGTCATTGTGTCCAACTTGACTTACTCTTCGAATTAAGCTTTTCATTTCTCCCACCAATTCCAACATAACATCAAATTTATATGACTGTGGTTATACATGAATCTGCCGACTATCACAAAATTAAATCCCTAGCACATCATATAACTAAGATATGCAAAGAATTTCAAAACATTCATCAAATTAACCAAATTTTTAATCAAAAAATATAAAAAAGGGAAATGACTGCATCATCTGTTGAAGTTTTTCAAGGTTCCAATGTAGTACGAGTATTATTTAGCTTATTCCTTCTCCATTATCACGCCGTTTTTCATGTCACTTTTTCTTGTCCACTTCTTAGCTGCAAAAAATTCAATCCTTTGAGCAAAGCTAAAACTTCAAAAACTTTGTGGAAATAATTAAACTTGAGCTTAGTTGATTCCTATGAATGCATAACGCAATTAAATAATGGGAAAGTAAGGAAATCAAACAAATTTCTTATACCTTTTGTTTTTGGATGCAATTGCAGAGACGAAGCAAGTGAATGAAGCTGAAACTAAACCGATAGGCCGAAATTTTTGGCATGCTTTTCATAGCTCGTTTCCCTCATTTATATTCCACATAAAAGCATCAAAATTTACTTCCATAACCTTTTCCACTTCCTCCACCCTTTTTATTTCCCCCATTTATTTTCATAATAATAAAAAAAAACCTTTTTAACTTTCCCACTTATTTCAAGAATTTATATCCATTAAAGTGGCATTTACATTTTTTTTAATATTATATAAAATTGTTCAAATGGCATTTTTGTTAGTTATTGAACGTTTCAATAATTAACAGTGAACAATAAAGTCAATATTATTCCCAAGTATTAATAATTGAATGTTTCAATAATTAACATTGAACAATGAAGTCAAATATTTCCAAAGTATTAATAATTGAATGTTTCAATGATTAACATTGAACAATAAAGTCAATATTATTCTCAAAGTATTTAGTACCCATCACCCAAAACTCCTAAATATTAGTATAAATTTAATCCAAAACTCATGAATATTCAAAAGTGACCAAAACTCGCATTTTTTATATATGTATAGATAGATGTCAATGCAATCCACAACTCGTGGCTGATTTGAATAACTCACTAAATTAATAGGTTAAGATTAGAAATTTTTAACACCATAAAATTACAACCTAATGAGCCCACAAAAAAGAAGAGGGCCACCAGACCATAAACATAAAGAGTTGGCCCGATAGATTGGACGTAGGTACAACCATTATCGATTACTATATCTTTATGTTCGACACATAATTCGATATTTCATTAATTATTTTTATAGTAAAATAAATATAAAAAAATCTTCCATTTTATATAGTATGATATATAAGGGTGTAATCAATTGCTAACTTTCTTAAGTTGTTAATTAACTTGCTAACTCATCAATGCAATGTATTAAAAATGTCACACGATAATATTAAAATGTCAACACATAATTTTGTTGAACTTCAATATAATGTATTGATATTATGTGTTGACATTTTGATGTCACCGTATTGACATTTTTAATACATTGTATTAATGAGTTAGCAGAGTTAACAACTTAAATAGTTAGCACGGTTTACTTTTTCCATAAATGGTAATAGGGTCCCACCTTCCACTAACTCATTCCATTCACATTTCATTTAAAACTAATATAAACAAGTAGGACCCTTATTCCACTAACTTTTTCCACCCACTTTTCTTAACATTTCTTAAAACACGTGCCACCCATAAATGAGACTCGTAATGACGGACGGATGGAGTATATGTTAGATTTTAATAATATAGGAAAAAATAAATAAATTAAAAATTGTAGTATTAATAAGAAATATTCTAATTCTAAATAATACTTTAAAATTTCTTAAAATAAGTTTAATTTTTATGTTATTTATACAAATTTTAAATTAATGCTCCCTCCGTTTCATAATAGTAGAGTCATTATTTTTTGGGTGTTCCATAATACTCCCTCTGTTCTTAAAGAATATGCACTTTGGGTTCGGCACGGATTTTAATGTGAAAGTGGTAAAGTAAGAGAGAGGTAGAGAGAAAGAGTAATTAAAGTATTGTTAGTGGAGAATGAGTCTCATCTCAATAGAGAGAAAAAAGTTTCCAAAATTGAAAAATATATATTCTTGTGGGACGGACTAAAACGAAAATGGTGCATACTTTTATAGGACGGAGGGAATAGTAAAGTCATTTCATTTTCTAGTAAAAGTGACATATTTTCTGACTCATACCTTTCTCTCTTTCTTACTTTATTCTTTCTGCTTCGTCCTCTCCTACTTATATTAGTATCTTTTATTTTTTCCCTCCATCCCAAAAGCAAAATTTTTTATTTCATTTTAAAACACTCTCCATCCTCAGAAGCAATTCACAAGCTATTGTGCATACATGTATGCATACATCATGCGATGACGTACGTGTGACTACACGCTTTAACACACGTTGACTTGAGTCTTGACTCTTGACTATAAAAAGATGAAATTTCATTGAAACAGGCATAGCTATTTCCCATGTCAATTAGTTATACCATTAAGTAATTCTCCCTTTTTCGCTTAGATATTTCTCTACTAATTGTTGCCTGCAGATATTTTGTTTTCCACTTCTGCTGCAAATTCAAGTCAGGCTAGATTTCTTTCATCATCTCTTATTAGTAAAAAAGTTGGGCGTTTTATTGTTTTCTTTTCTTAGTCGTTATGTTTGTTGATTTATGCAGGTTTTAAAGAATAGCTATTGTGCAAGTTTTCAGAAACCCACCACCATGTCAGACAAGGAGAAATTTCACGTTTCCGGACCATCCCAACTGCCATCAACAATTGATTGGTACATCTTCTTCTATGGGTATTTTGAAAGAGAAGATAAA
This sequence comes from Salvia hispanica, assembly GCF_029641045.1. Classification (NCBI taxonomy): domain Eukaryota; kingdom Viridiplantae; phylum Streptophyta; class Magnoliopsida; order Lamiales; family Lamiaceae; genus Salvia; species Salvia hispanica. The sequence continues at coordinate 49,085,994 of NC_142692.1, read as the reverse complement.
CATTAACTACTGATATTTTCTGATTTTTCTCTTAAAATTTGCTTCTTTCTTTCTAATTGAAATACATGAAGAATGAGATTTTCTAAAAATATTTTCCCAATAAATAACTTCAATCAAAATAATACTAATAATTTACCTTTTTCCTAAATTATTACTAATATTTAGTTGTTTTAAAAAATAATTTTTTAAAATTATATTTAACTGTCTAATGTCTTGAAAAATTAACAAATTTTAAGATATTGTTGTGAGTTAAAGATATTTGTGTTTCAAATTGTATTTGATTAGAAAGATGATTGTTTATTTTTATAAACTAATGCTTTATTTTCATGATTTAAATTACATACACTCATATTTTATTTTGATTATATAATTTTTTTTATTTAAATGATATGATTTGAAATATATTATTAAAATGGAGTAGTATTATTTTAAAAAATTCACGCTCCATACACTTTGATATATATAAATTAATATTTACACCTAAATTTATAAAGGTGTTGACATTAAATGATTTAGAAAAAATCTATCTTTGGGGAAAAAAATAAGGTTTAGGAAATTTTTCAGAAAATTTCAAAGTTCAAGGAAAATTCTAGAAAATAATGAAAGTTCGTGTATTTTTCAGCTTCAATATTCATCGCTTTTTGGCCACGTTGGCACATCCGACGTACACATCAACTTCAATTTATAGAAAAAATATTTTTTAAGGAAAAATCAGAAAAAAAAATTCATGTATTTAGATTCAAAAATAAAAGTTTGTGGAAAAAACATAAAATGTTGAAGTTGGTGTATTTACAGGAAAATCTAGATTGATCGTACATTCCACTAACTTATTTCATTCTTATTTTATTATAAAATTATTATATAAAAGTAGGACCACAATTTATGAAAACTCAAGCCAGTCCCGTGAGACATTTATTCTCTTAGGTTAGTTAATTCAAGTGATTTGAGTTATTTTGGTGGTGATGATGAAATAAATTGTGCAGGTCAAGTTTGTGTGACCAAAAATCGGTTGCAGCTAGTTTGGTTCGAGGCGCTTACGTTTTGGAGCTTGACCGGCTCCAAAAACGACAAGGGGCCGAAGCCCTCGCGCATCCGTGGTGGGAGGGTTTCGGTTTCAAGTTATCCGAAGTGCTCGAAGACAACCGATCCACCATATTCGGCGCCGTGTTAGTGTATGATCATCTCATACAAAACCAGCAATACCAGCCTAGCTGCGTGGTGGCCTTCAGGGGCACCAACACCAAAGATATTGCCGGCTTCATAAGGGACACCAATGTGAACTTTTGCATCGGGATCCACACGCTCCATGAGACGGACCGCTTCGAGAGGGCTCGAGAAGCCGTGCGTGGCGCAGTCAACGCTTTCGGCATCGACAACGTCTGGATCGCAGGGCACTCGCAAGGCGCGGCCACGGCACTCCTCGTGGGGAAGGACATGGCGAAGGGCCACGGCGGCGGCAATCCGTTTCCCCTCAAGGCCTTCTTGTTCAACCCACCCTTCGTCGGGTCGACCAACCGGATCGGGCGCTCGTTGGTGGGGGTGCTGGTGGAAGTTGCCAGGACATTTAGGATTGACGACGGCGACGACGAGGCGGCCTTCGCGGCGTGCTCTTGTTGGCACCCGCATCTGTTTGTGCATCCCAAGGACTTTCTTTGCCGTGGCTACATAAAGTACTTTGAACGAAGGAGGATGCCCACGGCGCAGTACACGCTACGGGGGCTCCTCCTCGGGGCAGACTCGACGCATCTCATTGCGTCGGCTGTCCTCGTAGTGAACCACACTCTGGCTCCTCTGGCGCACTGGAAAAAAGCTCATGGGATTTATCAGTGGTGGAGACCTGAAATTGAGTTGAGAGCTCATAAATACACTTTTAATCTTAACCAACCATTTTCTACACAAGAGTTCCCCGTCTCATAATGTTCAGGATGCAAAAATTCAAAAGATAATGACTTGTATGTTATAAACTATACCGTCATTTACTCTTTTCTATGGAGTACGTAGTGTATTATTTTTCAAGGAGCATGAATTTTTGACATAATGTATTGTCATAATAGGGTTGAAATTGTAATTGTATTTTATATTTTAGTTTTAATTAAATTTATATTTTGTGTATTACTTTAATGTGTTTATTAAATATACCTATTTAAGGACATAGATGTAGCTTATGCATATATTATTACGCATTTAATGACATGTGTTTCATATATTCTTTTTAAAATATGATTGGATAATATTTTTTTTTATCTCTTACCCTAATATTATTAACTCATATGGTGTATTTAACATTCTAAAGCTATATATCTTTATCTCTTCCCCTGATATTCTAGCTAACGGCTTTTTTATGAATAAATCATTTGTGTATATCTAGCTACCTTTACCCCAAATCCCAATACAGAATCACCCTGTGCATTTATCTCTCCATCTTCCTCTACCTCCCTTCCAAGTTCCAACTATACAAGAATAGTTACTTCTGGTTTTGTGTTTACTTCACTCCCTCCAACCACCTGCAATCCTCCTTTAATATGCTGATATAAACCTTTAAGTCAATTCAATATTAACGCCTGGCTATCCTTTTCCTAATTTATTATACGATACATACTATTGTTTCCAAGCTTTACAGGTGTCCTAATCCTACTCGGTAGATGATACATAAAGCCATAAAATTAATTACTCCACTACTTCTTACTAATTTTACTTAATCCCATTTGCCGCATCAAGAAAAATTCAACAATTCAATAATTTTTAGTTTATTATAGTTTGAATATATATAAGTAAAGTTTCCTAGCTAGTTATTTAAACTTTCTTAATAAAACATTAATGTAGCTCGATATATATTCATGAAAATAGACTCCAATTAATATACATATCATCTCATGTTAAAATCAATATAACTTGAAAGATTTGAAACGTTATACAGAACCTAATAAGGGCTGCATTACATTTAATGATTTAAATAAGTTATTTAATAATTAGTTAAGATTGCACCATTTATAATTATCTTTATTTTGAAATATGACCATCCTAACACGGCACACACTACAATTTGGCATCCTGATAAACCGACCTTGAATTTGAAGTTCGTCCGTCATTAAATGTCTCATTTTTTTCTTTTTTCATTCATCTACCAATAAATGTTCCACTTTACTTTTACTATATTTGGTAAATAGACCCTACACTCCACTAACTTTCTACCCACTTTACTACATAAAGTCAAACAATATTTTATAACCCGTGTCGATCAAATATGAGACATTTAATCAAGGACGGGGGAGTACATAAGTTAATAGTATTAACAGTAAAGCATAAAAGAGAATTGTGACCATGCGCGCGTCGTAGATGATAGTTTATCGTAGATGATAGTTTATCGATAATTAGGCAGATCAATATGCCTATAGATGAACTATATATTATATTCAAATTAAAATTGATTTTCATGTATTAAACCTTACCTTGCTAATCGAGATATTGGCACACACCCATGTTAGAGAGTAGAGTAAATTAGTCTAACAAATTGAGAAATTCATTCATCCAGCTTTTGCTTTGTTTTTACCATGTTATAAAAGCTTTGTTTTTACCATGTTATAAAAATGAGAAAAATCACAATCAATGGCATAATGTATTAATGTGTTCAATAGACCATCTCCAGCTAGCAATGCAGTGTACGTACTGTTCTCATCAAGGAAACTGCAACAAATTGAATTTTTAATGCGTTCGAAAAAAACCATAACTGAAGTTGCAAAGAAAATCGTCCTTAAGTTGCGTAAATTAATGCGTTCGAAAAGAACCATAACTGAAGACTTCAGCTATGACTAATTATCATATGATTATCCATCTAGAACTAAGTCATGAGATTCAATTAACCAAACGTTAAGTTGCAAAGAAAATCGTCCTTAAGTTGCGTTTTCTCATATGCCTTTGCATATTATGTTTGGTTAATTGAATCCCATAACTTAGTTCTAGATGGATAATCATGTGACAATTAGTCATAACCAACCACTTCCCACTAAATAATCTCACAACTTAATTCTAAATTATATTTTGGTACTATTGTTTTATAGTATAAGAAACTGAACACTTCTAACAATATTTTAACTCGGCAGTCGGTACGCACAGTGTGGTTGAAAGGGTATTAATGGGGATAGAAGCAAGATTAAGGTCAAATTAATTTTGCTCTCATTTATATAATAAACACCACCATCCATCAACATCTCAACTTCACAAAAAGCATTCATTTCAAATAGCAAAATGTGTTAAGAGATGATTTCTCTTAACAAGATTCCGGCGTCGCGGAGGCGATCGTCGGAGGGATAAAAGGTAGACGAGGTAGTCACGGGATCAATACCGAATTGAAATAAGCGATAAACATAAGATAAAGGTAATTGTATTTCTTGATTGAAAAATGAGAATAACAATAGCCCTATTTATAACAGGGATATTAACTTAACGAGAAAGACAAAAGATATGAAAAAGATAAGCAATTCCTAAATAATGCAACTAAATAATAATGCAAGATATGTGGAATAATAAACGTATCAACTCCCCCGCGGTTAAAATCCACCTTGTCCTCAAGGTAGGAACCACGAAGCAACGAAGAGAGACGATGATAACAGAAACCGTGAGCTTTTCCCTCCCAGATCAAACGCACACCGAATAGTTGAACAACTCCCTTCATTATTCCCATAAAAACTCACCAAGGGTGGACTCTTGTTGAAAATCAGACGGCTCCATTTGTGGACCAATTCTTGAGCAAGTTTATGGATTCTACTAGTCTTATCATCTGGCTTCAACAATAACATAAACACCTTTCCAAGGCCACTTTTCCTTGATTGCCTCTTTAGACGTCCCTGCTCCGTCCGCTCGACGCCAGCTCTTGCTTCTTTAATGCTACTATCATCTGATGCTTCTGCAGCCTCTCTCGGCTCCTCAATGGGTATTACCGGCATATCCGTCGGCGGCGGTATATCCTCGATATTATTATCATCGTCCATGGTCCTAACGCCCTTTCGATTCTCCTCAGAGTCACCACCCGCGATTGTGTCCCATATCTCCATCATCTCCTCCCTCTCATTAATATGTCTCATACCATTATAAAGGTTCTGAAACTCAGTTACGTGTCCTTGGTGATTGACAAACGAGGTGCGTGGCTGGGAATATTTGTTGAGGTGGGTATGCTGCTGGTGGGTGTATGGAGGCGGCGTCTGGTAGCAGGTGTTCTGGAATTGCGGCTGTGCGGCGGCGTATAGTAGAGGTCCGTACGGTGGGTCAGGTTCCGGGCACAATGGAGGGCGCGTGGATGCTGCCCTACGCTCATGCTCAAGCAATCGGGACTCGATTCTGGCCAACCTAGTGAGAATATTCTCCCACGTTGCTGCTATTGAAGTCAATTGCAAGCCTTCACATGCTTGCGATATCTCCGACCATGAAGGAAGATTGACTTCAGCCATGAGTTCGAAAATGGAAGCACCGATTGTTAAGAGATGATTTCTCTTAACAAGATTCTGGCGTCGCGGAGGCGATCGTCGAAGGGATAAAAGGTGGATAAAAGGTAGACGAGGTAGTCGCGGGAGCTTTGCCCGTCGATTAAACCAAGATCAATACCGAATAAGATAAAGGTAATTGTATTTCTTGATTGAAAAATGAGAATAACAATAGCCCTATTTATAACAGGGATACTAACTTAACGAGAAAGACAAAAGATATGAAAAAGATATGCAATTCCTAAATAATGCAACTAAATAATAATGCAAGATATGTGGAATAATAAACGTATCAAAATGTCTCTGATCACCGATGAAATAAGAGCGGCGGCATCGGAGATGTACCGCGGCGACGACATCTTCCAGGAGAAATCCAAGTTCCTCCTCACCGAAATGGGGCTTCCCAACGGGCTCCTCCCTCTCCGTGACATCATCGAGGTCGGCTACATCAAGGACACCGGCTTTGTGTGGCTCATCCAGAAGAACAAATGTGACCATCGCTTCGAGAAGATTGGGCGGCCTGTGCATTACGGCGCCGAGGTCATGGCCTACGTGGAGCAGAAGAGGATAAAGAAGCTCACGGGCGTCAAGGCGAAGGAGATGCTGATGTGGCTCACCATCTGCGACATCTACGTCGACGGAAAGATCACCTTCAAGAGCCCCACCGGTCTCTCCCGCTCCTTCCCTGCCGACGCTAAATTAAAGGGTTAAGATTAGAAATTTTTATCACCATAAAATTACAATCTAATTAGCCCACAAACAGAATGAGCAAGACCCTAAACTCGATGAGTTGGCCCGATAAATTGGAGGTTATGTTAGAGCATAATCTGACATTTAATTAATTATTTTTATGGGACGGAGGGAGTCATTCTTTCCTCTATGGTCTGTATCTTAAAAATAGGAACTTTTCAATTTAGGAAAATTTGAACCACATTTACCTCTATAAATCAATTTATTTATAACTTATATTCCATGTTTGCCATTTTGATCTGTCTACAAAATATTGTCCACTTTTTTTTTTAATTTTTTTTCCAATTTTGATCAGTGGACTTCGCTTTCCACTAAATTATTATTACACTCACAATTCTATGATAAAACTAATATATAAATGTAGACTCATATTCTACTAACTTTTTCAAACTCTTTTTTCTTGTATGTCTTTAAACTTGTGCCAAGTCAAATGTTGATATTATTTGGTGGATAGAGAGAGTACTACTAATGATGTGGACCCTACAATCTACTAATACTAATTTCTCACTGTATTGTTCTCTTCATTTTTTTTATTTTATCTTTTATTTCTCTTTCTCTATCTTATTTTTACAAAACGAAGAAAAAGACTATATAAAGACTTGATATTAGTATTGTGGTTGGTGACTCGAGATATTGTCGTCTTATTTGAATTTAATGAATTAAACGTGAGCATGATAGTAATTTGAATTTAGTTTTTTATATCCTCTCTTTTCTTTCTTTTTCATATTTTTATATCTACAAAATACTCCATAACTTTAACTTGGACTCCCAATATTGAAATCCTAGCTTCGGTCCCTAAATGCAACCACTAATTACTAGTACTAACGTTGTTCTCTTACAATTTTAAGAGTTATTTAGGATTTTTAATGTTTCTTTAATAATATGAGCTTATATTTTAAGGGGTACTATGGTAAAATCATAGATAGAGTGACACCATGCCACAAAAGTATGTATTTAGATCTCTTACATGGACGCCTAGAATTAAATTTCGTGAATGAGTGCAGATTGTAGTCTACCTTATTCAAAATTGCAGGAGGGCATTTAGTCATTTCCAAAAATTTGAAGATGAATCAAATTTGGAATGTCCCCAAAATTTAGCGTAACTCTTTATCCCCCCAAAGAATAAAGTAATATGTAAACTGAAAAATCGTCGTGGTAACACTGCAATTACCACTGCAATCTGGTATCATTTCATAAAACTACACCTGGAACAAAAAAATTAAAGTAATATGCAAACTACAAAATCGTTGTAGTAACACTGCAATATTGAATGTATAACATTACTATCTGGTATCGTTCAATAAAACTACATCTGGAACAAAAAAAATATAAAGTAATATGTAAACTGCAAAATTGTCGTGGTAACACTGCAATCTAGCATCGTTTCATAAAACTACATCAGGAATATGAAATTCCAATTTTGCCCCTTAGCGTTTTAAAATGATTAAATTTAATTAAATTAGTTGTCACATGGCAGCTTGAGAATCACACGATCTTCAGATCAAATGCTTAAAATGGTGGTATAATGTTACAATAAAAAAAGATTGTCATATTAATACATCCCTATATTTTATACCATGAAATTCATAACAAATGTTATTAATATTTTAATAAAATAAGATAAATATAATAAATTTATTTTTAATATTATCTATTAAACATTTTACTAAAATTATCTTTGACATGAACTCAAGTGACTAAATCATAATATCTCTCCATCCCATAAAAATAAATATTTTTGGGCCACCATGACTCATGACTCATGAGTTTAGTTGTACAATTGGTTATGTAAAAAAGAGAAAGAAAAAAAGTAATTAGAGTATTATTAGGAAAGAGCCTACCTTATTAGAAAGAAAAAAATTACAAAAAGTAAAGTATACTATTTTATGAAATGGATAAATAAATTTATTTTTATGGGACGAAGGAGTACGAGACTGCCACCATAAATATGAACGCAATTTAGAAATTCTCATATTACAATATTCCCACAAATATCATGTTGCAAATTTCAAATATCGTGTTACAAATTTCAAACTATCATTTTGGTTTTTTCTCCAATTTTCTAATTATTCATCTCTCTATTTCTATAATATTCCAATTTAATTTCCTTTCTCTTTCGAACCGGAGTTGCTTTTGAACTTCCTCTCTCACGAAACGGCCGCAGGACAAATAAATCAATGAAATTTCAAAATTAAAGTCTACCAATCTAGAAGTGTAATTTTACAAGCAAAGGAAAATGATTATTGCAATTTATGATACCCAAATACTAAAATTAAGAGTAATGCTAAATGGTCACATTATGGCCAGCCATAATATTAAAAAATTATTAAAATTTTGTATAGTTAATGCCAAATTGCTGAAATTAATGCATTTAGAGAGTAATAATTTTTTAAAGACTAATCTACCCTTAAATTTAAAATACTTATGTTGAATATCTCTTTAGTAGCAGTATCTATTTGTATCCAACCAATAATACGTACAATTTGCACTTCAATCTCCATTTTTTATTTGATGGAAAAATTAATAGAACCAACTCTAAGGCATAATAAAAAAAAAAAAATTACTTTCTCCTACTTATTTCCCAATGTCGGCATTTGAAAAACATTGAACCAACTTAGTTATGTAATTTAATTATTTTGATCAATTTTAATTATACTAATCTTTAATTATTATAAATTATTTAGTAATCAAACATGCACTTATTTGTAATCAAACACGTATTTTAATAATTCAAAATGAGGTACTAAAAAAGCTATTCAAATTATTTAATATGTACTACAGATAATTAATTTTGAAGTCAAATAAAATATTCTCCTGATATTTCAATTTTATTTTCAGTGATCAATTTGAAGGGGTTGGCAGCGGAAGCGTTCACATAAATCAATTACATAATAATTCTGATCTATTTAGCGGATTATTTAGACAAATTCTATTCGCGTAATTATCACATGTATCATGCTCAAAACTCAAATAAAACATGCTTTAAATTAATTGAAACCTAAAACATGCTATTCTACGGTTTAGCCAGTATACCTTGAAGATTCTCCAAAGAATCGAAGATGGCTAGCGCCTTTTCCACGTGAAGATCTTTAGTACAAAATCACGGATCTTCTGTCTGGTTCCCGGACTGTAAATTGATATCAAGGTGGGCTGATCTCACCAGTGCACTAGGACTTAAATAGAGAATACAGAAATCCTTTCCCTCGAAGGAGAGAAAATTCGACACCTCCTAGAAGAGAGGGGGCCGAAAATTTTGAGAAAAAATCAAGTGTATTTTCTGTCTCCTTTATTCTCCTATTTATAATAAGTCACATATTGGCCCCAGACAGGGATCTATGGAAGACTTTGGATATGGGCTCCTCCAATTAGCTTTTTACTAATTAAATTAAACCCAATTTAATATAAGCTTATAATTGGAATATTACAAGCAGCCACTACAGAAGTAATATTGCACTCCCCATCCAAATTCGAAATTATAAGTACTTCGGGTTTCCATTACTTTATATTTATTTCCCGCGCTTAAGATAGAAACATCTATTAATTAATTATTGTCTGCTATGGACTTAATTAATTAATATCTTATTTATTCCAAGAGAGGACTCATCAAGAAAATCTTATTTATTATTTATAGAGTAATTAAACTCCAACTAGCTAGGTTCTGAATAATAAAACTTTATTTCAAGCTTTTCTTGAGGATGTTATCAAACGAGACTCACCTCGCGCACGATTCAACATAATAGCAATCCTAGGGTCGCTAGATATTAATCACCACTACCCAATATACCAGGCTTATTGGGTTGCGAAAAATCCGCACCATTTGGTAAGTCAAAGTAGTGCATAATCAATACCGTATGCTCAATGCTAACGTACATTGATTGAGAAATAATTTACGAGACCTCGTCTTTCAGTAGATAACATAAAGATTGTCTCGCTGTTAGATCCATTCAGTGCTATACCACACCAATGTCATCTTATTTCAGTAAGGTTTAAAAATAATCGGACTGACATTGCAACCTTTCACGATAGGTAGTCTAATCCTATCTAGGTTGTGAAATTATTCTTTTTCTTTGTTTAGAACTGACCTTGTTACCTTAAAGTGAACGACGCCCACAACCAGTCTACTAAAACAAAGACTTAGACTTTGTTAAGTTACTTATACATTTAAATATGTAATAAATATCCATTAAATGTAAAACATAACAACATTATGACAAAAAATAATCTGTTTATTGCTTTGGAAAATAAAATAAAATAAAAGTTTTAACAGTATTCAATCACTCGAAAGGTGATTTCTAGTATACAAACTCTAACACAATTTTCAAGTGAAAATTTATCAATGAAGTACTAAAAATGATTCAAATTAATTCAATTAATTATTCATAAAATATACTCCTGGTATTTCAATTCTATTTTCGGTGATCAATTTTCAAGTGTATAAATTGATATATGAACAAATTATAAAATATTTTGAAAATAAATAAATTGTAGGAGTATGAAATAATAGGATTAATAATTTCACAAGAGTGAGACATTATATTTATAAAGATTATAAAGTATGAAACAATAAACTTTTACTCCGTACAAAATTGCAAGGAAGTCTTATTGTTACAAATAAATTCTCAATTTAAGTACTTCTTCCGTCCCATAAAAATATATGAATTTTTCGTTTTCGTCCGTTCCATAAAAATATGAGCATTCCATTTATAGAAAGTTATCCATTATATTATCCATATACATCAAATTATTTACCTCAACTTATACCACCATCAAAACATTAATAATAATGTTGGTCACACTATCCACTAGCATTACTTTAACTACCAATCTCATCATCTCTCTTACTTTACCAATTTTGTCTTAATTCTCGTGTCGTATCATCCGTCCATATTTTTATGGGACAGAGGGAGTAGTACAAATGTACAATCTTTTCTTTTTAGTCTGTTCCACAAGAGTATGCATTTTCTAATTTGGTAACTCATTTTTTTCTAGAGATGTGGAATTCAATCTCCACTAACAATACTTTAATTACTTTTTTCTACCTCTCTTACTTTACCAATTGTGCATTAAATTTTGTGTCTAACCAAAATGCATACTCTTGTGATATAGCTGGATATTATATATAACAAATTTTCTAGTTTTCAATTTACTATTCTTTATTGAATTATGCTCCAATCAATTTGAACTTATATAACTGAATTAGTCCCACATGATAATTACGAAGAATAATTTCATAATTTTAATCAATTTTAACTATACTACTCCCTCCTCCCGCTTAAGATGATACGTTTTCCTTTTTAGTTTGTCCCAACTAAGATGACACATTTCCTTTTTTGGCAACTTTCTCTCTCCAATTAATACACTCAACCACTTTTTCTCACTCCTATTAAAATATCCATCTTTCTTTATCTCTCTACTTTAATACTTACACCCACATTCTCTCTCTCCAATTAAACACTTTAACCAATAACTCCTAAAATCTCGTGCCGGCTAAGCAATGTGTCATCTAAGCCGGGACGGAGAGAGTACTACTATTTAATTGTAATAACAGAATTCATCGTAATTAAAGACCTGCATTAAAAATGAAAATTTAAGCAGCAACAATTATTTAATCTGCCCATAATTGGATAAATACTGTTAATTATCAAGTGAACTTTTAATTTTAACTAATTTTTGTTTTAAAATACATTTAATCATCGTATTTAAATAACCTATTAACATTAGAATTAATAAAAATATTGTTTTAGTATCTTTTCAAAGAAGAGTATTTCAATATTAAAAACATAATATCATATTTTGATATTATCAATTAATTAATTATATATATAATATTATTTCATATATGATATTTTTATTTTATTTCATATATAAATATAATTATTATATATATACTCATTGGTCATTGGTGTATACGTAGTATTATGTCACAGTATACTTACTAGAAATATATACTACTACTATACATTCAAATGTTGTTTTATTTTATATTCATTTACTAAGCTGTAGAAAAAAAAATGGACAAAATGAATTTTGATTTTTAAGCAAATTAGAGAAGTATAAAATTAATGAGTCCTTAATTTTGACCAATTCTATCTTTCTCTCAATTATTTTTTTATTGATCTCTTATTAAGTCAATCGATTTTCAATTTAATTTATAATTAATTTATAACCTTGAAATTTAATAAATTTTATATTTAATTGAATAATTTGATATTCAAATAGTAGATCCATACATAGTTTAAATAATTGGATGGTTTATTAATTTTATATTGAATTGATAATTTTAATTAGTCTTAAATTTATTTGAAAAAGTACGAAATTTAAAAAATAAAATAAAAAACACTATTTTTAAGTTGGGTGGCAAATTACGTCTCAAAAAGATGGATTATGAATTAAAAAGAAGTTGCAGTTAAAGAATAAGGGTAATATTGTCAACTGAATTAAGTATTAAATGAGATAATTATTTATTAATATCTATAAACACTTATATTTACTGAAATGCCATTTATGGCCAGCCACATTGTGGTCACATGGACTTAACCTAAAAGTAATGCTGACCAATATTACGATGAAGAAAATTCAAATTAGGCTTTAAATTCAATTTGTGGAATTTTGATCCCAAAAATGGGGAAATTCATAACTGGCGGGCTGGTGGCCTTATTTAGTAAAAAATGGTGGCATTTTAATTAATGAATTCCCACTTGTTTTTCCAAATACAGGAGCAAAACAACACCTATAAATACATGGAATTGAGAAATCCTACACAATTCACTCCTTCATAAATTGGGAAAAAACAGACTCTTTCACGAAGCAAATCAATCTCGTTCTTTCAATTTATTTTCGATTGACGATGTACCAGGTCGACGTCGGGGCAGCTTCAAGGAAACTATAGCATTTATTAATTTGAATATTTCAGTTTTGACACTGTGTGTTATAATGCATATATATTGTTGATGTATTCTTGTAAAATACTCCGACCGTATGTACGTATAATGACTAGTGGTAGAATGGTTAGTGTCCACGATAAAGTCATACTTTGACTCGATACAAAATTTAAAAAAAATGAAAAATTTAATGAAATACAAATCACTTTAAATGATTCACTAGTGCTAAAATAATAATAAAAAAGTATTGTAATTTACACTTTAAATCATTGATGTCTCAAAATGTAGACAAAGGAAGAATAATGAAGATCTATGGTTTACAATTTTAGTACCGATGCATGACGTACAATCACTAAAATGTAGTACTACTAACGTTTTAGAAAATAAATAAATATTTTAAACTTAACTATTTGAAAGATATATTATCATAAATTCAACAAATAACCGTAGATATCCTTACAAAAACACCAAATGGTACGACATCTCTTTATGACGAATGAATCCAAGTAAAGAAAAAGAACGCTTTTCCATAACATAAAATAAAGATTACTACTCCATACTTATGGAATGATAATTAGAAATCATAAATACCATATCACTCGGTAATGCATCTAAATTTATTTTAATAGGATCATAATCATTTCGTAACCAATTTTTAATGAAGAATTACTAACCATGAACATTTTATATACTTGTAATGAATATGCACTTGTAGTGAACATAAAATGGATCAATTGATATGTTTTGTACTAATAGTTTGTGCCACCAACTAATATATTTTGTACATCTAATTGATAATTCTCAATTTTTTCATTTTAAAAATAACTCACAATTGAAACACTCACTATAAGTGTATTCTTAGTAATATTTATTGAAATATAATAAAAGAAAAAAAAAGGAAATAGAAAAAATATAAGCACATATTGTATGTTAGTACATGATAGATCCTACCAAGAATAGGAACATAGCATGCATATAACTATCTCAGTCCCCCAAATTTTGACACGATTTACCATTTCGGTCCGTCCCTAAAAATTTGACACACTTCACTTTTACCATTTTTGGTAATGGACCTCATATTCCACTAACACATTCCTACTCACATTTTATTATAAAACTAATACTTTAAAAGTAGGACCCACATCCCACCAACTTTTTCAACTCACTTTCCATTACATTTTTTAAAACCCGTGCCGGGTCAAAGTATGTTAAAATTTGGGGGACGGAGGTAGTATGTGATATTCGACTACTTGAGACTAAATTGGGTCCAAATTTTCTGATATTGAATTCGGTCGAACTTGTCGAGATATATTTTGTAACAGTAGGTGAAAGAAAGACTCAAACTAAGATGAATTTCACATAGCATTATTACCTTAAAATTCAGTGCAAGGGTAAGGGTAAATAATATTGAGTGTATTTACCCTGTAAATACACTCAATTGAACAATATATATTAAACTCAATCCATATTTTCCATCAAAGCTAACCCTTGCTATAGGTAGCAAAAATAATGAACGAATATTCTATAGTACTACTATATAGTACTACAATTCACTTGGAAGTATCTGTGTCATCCCTTGTTCTGCAAAACCAAGGCAGGTGTAGATTTGATTCTCTCTTATAAAAATTTCGGTAGTTTTAATTATATTTGGCTGTTGTTTTCTTTTATTAATCAGTATGTTTGTTGATTTGTGCAAGTTTTCAGAAATCCAGCATGTCAGACAAGGAGAAATTTCACATTTCCGGACCATTGCTTTTGCCATCAACTATGGACTGGTAATATCATTATCAACACCTTCTTCTTTGTAGTATATTTCTAGATCGATTCCCATCTTCATAATCTATGAAACAGTTCGTTCAAATAAGAATGGATCTGTAAATTTAAGTGAATTATAGTTAATTTGTTGGTGATGATGAAATAAATAAAGTTTGCAGGTCGAATTTCCGTGACCAAAAATCGGTTGCAGCTAGTTTTGTTCGAGGCACCTACGTTTTGGAGCTTGACCACCTCAACAATCGACAAGGGGAAGCATCCCTCGCGCCTCCATGGTTCGAATCTTTCGGTTTCGAGCTATCCAAACCCCTCGCCGACGACCACGGCGACATATTCGGCGCCGTATATCATCGCAATCAACACCAGCCTAGTTGCGTGGTGGCCTTCCGCGGCACCAACACCAAAGACATCCCCGGCTTCGTCACGGATAGCATGATCAACTTCCGCATATGGAGTTACACGCTGGAGGAGACCGGCCGCTTCGAGAAGGCTCTAGAAGCCGTGCTTGACGCGGTCAACGACTTCGGCGTCGACAACGTCTGGATCGCAGGGCACTCGCAAGGCGCCGCCACGGCACTCCTCGTCGGGCCAGGATGCACGGCCGCGGCGTCGGCGTTCCATATCCCCTCAAAGCCTTCCTCTTCAACCCGCCCACTAATCGCATCTGGCGCTTATTAGTCGCGATGCTGGCCGTAGGTATGGGGAGAGACGGCGACCAATCGGCCTTCGCGGCGAGCTCTTGTTGGCACCCGCACCTGTTTGTGCACCCCAAGGACTCTCTTTGCCGTAGATACATAGACTACTTCGACCAAAGGAGGATGCACACGGCGCAGTACACGGCCCGGGGAGTCCTCCTCAGGGCAGAGTCGACGCATCTCATTCCATCAGCTGTCCTCGTAGTGAACCACACTCCGGCTCCTCGGCCCAAGTGGAAACATGCTGTCACCTACAAGAAAGAAGCTCATGGGATTTATCAGTGGTGGAGTTCTCATATTCAGTTGAAAGCTCATCAATACACTTTTCATCTTAATCCACCATTTTCCACACAAGAGGTGGCGATCTAGCTCTCCGTCTAATGTGTATGTATGACTATCTATCTTTCTGTTGCCTGATTCGTTAAAGTTTGAACTAAAGTGTATCTAATTTTAATTTGTTATGAATTTTTTTTTGTAAATACCATCCGTTGTTTTTGATTAATCATGATGCTTTATGTAATTGTTCATTCAATTTTTTTATTAATCATGATGCTTTATTAATTGTTCATTCAATTATTACAAAAAGAGATCTTATTGCCTCTTTATTTATTGATGATTCTCTAAAATTTGATAAGAAGAATTAAGGTTCCTTATTCTTGCTTGGTTTATGAGTCTGCTACAAAACTAGGGTTTGTATTTTATGAATTTGTTTCATTGATGATTGAATTGAGAATTCGTAATTATCGCATACCAAGTCAATTTAGTTGATGAATTGAATTCTCAATTCATAGTTGAGATATTTTGGTTAATTAATGAACTTTTTCAATTCAAGGTTGTATTATACAGCATGATCGTGACTGTTTTGAATTACTAATGAATTGATGAATACGCCGCCAGATCCTAGGAATATGGGATTGAGTATAGATTATGATCATGCATGAAATCTTACCAATAGTTTATTTGGCTAATTTGGTAATTAAAGTAATCATCACGCATGTCCAGAATTTTTAATTTATGGTATAATGTAATTAAGAGCTGAGCATACATGTTTATAGTTTACGTGTGTTTGATCAATTAAAGTTTATGTTTAGAAATTGTAAATTTTATATTCCTGCATATTCTTGTTTGGTAATGGGATATTTTAGTTTTTGATTTCTTGTAAATCATATAGGTCATAAATTAGAATTTTTACTGAATTTATTGTTTTCCTTCATAAAAATCTAGTGTTGATTTTTGGTTGTTAATGTTCATTGGTCTCCTTCTTGAAAAAGGAATATCGGTAGTTTTTGAAAAAGGGAAGAATGGAGAAATTTCTCCAATTTGACCCTACAAGTTTGAAATGATTGAAAACTAAATGATTCAATTGGAATCGTCTTATGGACAGATTTAAGCTAATAATTGTGCACTGTATAGTTGGTATATGTATCTTCTTTATAAATCAAGTCTTTATAATAAACAAAAAAACCTGCTTCAAATTCTGACAGGAGGTGATTTTATGTGTTGGAAGTCGGGGGTATAAATTTGGTGATTTTTGAGCATGTATGAATGAAGTTCTGATGAGTTTTACAAAATCATTGTTCCGTTGAGTTCTAATTTTTGGCTGCCTGCACTAAATCATGGATAACCTTTAAACGATTATGATTTGAATTTTGAAATTTAAAAATTTAAGTCTTATAAACATAGACAAGTACAACTTTAATTTATCATTGGTTTCACTAAGTTACGACATAGTCTGAGTTCGGATGATTTTCCAAATTGATGTAAAAATTAATAAATTAATAATAAATCGGAACGAAGCCCTCGCGCCTCCATGGTGGAAGTCTTTCGGTTTCGAGTTATCCGAAGAGCTCGTCGGCGACGGCGACAACCGGTCCACCATATTCGGCGTCGTGTATCGTCACAATCAAAACTACCAACACCAGCCTAGTTGCGTGGTGGCCTTCCGTGGCACCAATACCAAAGATATTTATTCAACCAAATTGTCCATATGAGTACAAATTATACTGTCATTTACTCTTTTCTATGGAGTATTTTTTTTTAATTGTAGTAATTGATTTCATGGGAATTAATGTTCCTATTTTGTTGTTTATGATGACTTTAAAGGAAATTGAGGTCGCGAGTCATGCAAATGGATGAAATCGTTTTGGCCAGTAAGACCTTAATTAGTCGTTGTGTACAATTAATGCGATCAAAACCTTAACCCACGTATTAGTAATTAGTATGGTGAAGTAAGGATCAATCTCAAATGTGTGGGTTTCTGTCGAATTAACTTCCAATTTGCCTAATTACAAATCTAGTCCCAAATATTGCAATTAAGGTAATTTAGATTATATCACAATTATTTCTTAATTTATTTTTGACTTATTGTACTCCCTCCGTCCCAGTTTAAGAGTCACATTTTGCCATTTAAGTCTGTCCCAGTTTAAGAGCCACATTTAGAATTTACCATATTTAGACATAAAATTTAGCCTCATTATTCCCTTCTATTTACACTCAAATGTCATTAAATCAATAAAAATAAACCAAAGAAAAAGAAACGTAACCTCCCCACATACGCCGACCCCTCATTTGACTTTCTCACTCCCTCTTCACTCTCATCTCTCCTCACACTGGTCTCATCCCTTCCGATCGAAACCCTAATCTACGCCGCCTATTATCTCTTCTCTATCTCCGCCTACATCCATCACCGTTCGATTCTCATGGACGACAAATGGGATGCAACGCCAGATTTTGAATCGTTGCCATCTTTGGATACCGTTGACCCTGATACACCACCGGAGGTCATTGACAGGTGGGAAATCAAACGGGCGGTCGATTGGTACCACCGATCGGGAAATCCACGACCGTTTGGGGGCATTGACGGGTCTGAAACTCTTCCACCATCTGAGATCATTGACGGATATGAAACTCTTCCACCGTCTGAGGTCTTCGACGGATCTGAAACCCAACCACCGTCTGAGGGCTTTGACGGATCTGAAAGTCAACCACCGTTCCAGCCCTATGACGACTCTGAAACGCAGGCACCGTCCCTGCCCTTTGACGACTCTAAAACTCAGCCACCGTCCCACCCCTTTGACGACTCCTGTCACGACCACAACTCCCTAGTGCTAGTGAGCGTAGCTATTTCGCGACTAAACAAATCTCAATAATCAAGGGACAACATGAAAAGGGTGAAACCACTTAAAGCAATTGTCTCAAAGGCTTATGGGTGCATAGTCAAAATGAATTCAGCGTATCAAGACTAAGTTCATAACTTGCTAGAACATAACTCTAGATTGCAGCGGAAGAGTCCAAGACAAAATAGCACGTATGAAGACATGCTACTTTGGGTTACCTAACTACTTATTTAGAAGTCTTGTCCCAACACCTTCGCCTCCTCGTACACGTTCAACCTGCACATTTGAAAATAACATGCAGGGCTGAGTATTTGATATACTCAGTGGGCACATTGCCAAAAACAGTTCTATTTTAAATTGTCAATGCCACAGTTAAGTGATCACGGGGTTTTACTTAAAAGTCCCGAGTCACTAAATACTTTTCCTTTAGTAAAGATTTTGATTGCGCAATCACATAACATAGATATACCATATCTGAAACTGATGTGAACCGGGAATGTGGCCACATTCCACGACGGTCACTGGACCGGCCAACTCCTTTGTTAGCTCACGGTCCCCTCATGTGTACACTAGTCCGAGTAGGGTTTGCGGCCCTACTGGGACCCGAATTCGATTTAACTTAAATTGGCATAGCCAAGCAGATAGGTAATCATAAAACAAAACATGGCATGACAACATACTTGAGCAAAGAATCACATTTTCATACTGAAATCACGTTTTAAAAGAATGCCCACCTCAAAAGCTAAAGCTCCTTCCGTAATTTCCTTAACTTGGCCTTAGATGCCGTGTGAAGACGTCCCTTTAGGAAATAAAATAACCATATACTTAATTAGATTTTTAGCTATCCATTAAGCTTAAACATGAATGCATCCTAAGTGCGTGCTTATTTTATTCTTTTTCTAACTTTTCTAGAAGAGTTCTAGAATTCTTGAATATTAATTAAATCAGTAGATTTAATTAAATTAGAGAAAATTATTCGCTTAACTAGAGGGTGCTACCTCTCATGCCATCTATAAAAATAAATAAATTAGGCTCGAGGTCTATTCGTCATTAGAGTATCATAATTTTTTAAAATTAATCATTTGAGCACCCATACTAAATTCCGGAAATTTGACTCATCCTCGTGGAAATAATTAGCGGACCATTAATTATTAAATCCATAACATAGAAAGGTCCATGATTTAATTAGGTTCTTACTTTAATTTAATTAGTGGCCCAAACAAAAGTAAAGAGAGGCCCAACACAATAAGAAAAAGAGGAGGCCCAATTGCTCTCTATACCCATCGGCCTCTCTTCCTCTTCAAACACAAAATCCCCAAAATTTATACACAAATCCCTAATCAAAAATTCTCTCTTCCCTCTCTCGGCGGTATCGCCGCTTCACCTGTCGCCGGAGTGCCATCGCCGCCGCTGCTTCATCTCCCTCTCTTTCTTTCTTAGTGGTATCGCCGCCATCCGCCCCGCCTCGCGGTCGCCGCCTCGACACCCAAAAGAAACCTCGCCGCCGCTACCTACTAATCGCCGATCTCTGGGCTCGCACGACCGTGAGCGAGCCTCTGTCGGAGATGTCGAGCCGCCATCGGAAAAGAGGAGGAGCCTTGGCGATTCCGGCAGCAGAGAGGAGGCATCGCCTCCTTCTCCCTCTCTCGGCCGTGGCTTGTAGCTGCTCCGCCGAGCTCCTCAGAGTCCCGCCGTTATCGGTTAACTCTACAATTAAGCTAAGTTCCTTATCCTACTACTTGTTTCGCTTGTGGTTTTTAATTCGGCAGTAGCCAAATAGTTTTGAAAATTGGGATGTTGGCTTTCATAGAAGAGCTACTGCAGTTCCTACATTTCTTGTGGAAATCTGAGTTCCTAGTTCTGGCAGTCATGATTTCTATGTGAAACTTGATTGTTGAGCATGATTATTCGAACAAAAGCAGGGGTGTGTTTGTGTTATGTTGATTGTGGTTCTTAAGTTGTGGTGACTCTATATGATGACATGAGAATCGATTGGAAGAAAAAAAAAGTGGGGTGTATTACCTCTGGGAAAACGATGGAGTGGCTGTCCTAGCTGTTGTTCACTACTTGCTCCACTCTCTACTCTCTGTTTTTGCTGAAATTTTGAAGTGTGTGTGAAAGGGAGTTGAATGGGGTGTGGAGGGAATTTTATAGGCTGATTGTGGTGTACTTGTGAGGCCTTAAATGGCTGTTGTATCACTTGTTGTTATGCTGCAGAATATCTCACTTTTAGTGATCCCATTGTCTCTCCTCCATGGCTGCAAAACTTGTATTTTATGGGTACCTAGTACTAGTTATTAATTGGGGTTGTTTGATTGCAGAGAGGCAGGGTTTGTTGTGCCAAGGGGCTGCATTAGTGAAGAGTTTTGCAGGCTGGAAATCCCCTTTTTGGGCAAGTTCTTGGTCTTCAAGGAAAAAGGAAGGTTGTTTTCTTCCCCTCCATAAGTGTTCCATTAATTATTCTTGTCCCATGGATATTAAAGCTTGTTTATATATTGCAGGTGAGAGGAAAACTTAGCTCCCATCCGGCTGCACTTCGAGTGGGCTCAGTTTCGCCGACTGGCCGACGGGCTGCCCGAAACGGGCCCTAATCGGGCCTGGAGAAAAAAAGGCCGAAAAGCACTCCACATTTTATATATTTTTCCTTCCATGATTTTCTTTCTTTGGGGACTTAATCCGTGTAATCTATTTCATTAGTTGTTCATTAATCAAGCTTTGTTCCAAATATTGTAGTATTTGAAAATTAGTTGTTCGCTTATTGTATAAGAAATGCTACTAAAAAAAAATCCTGATATTCTACAATGTAAGTTTCAATTGTTCAGTTCATTTGATCACTTAGCTCTTACTCGCAACTAAAAAGAATTAAATCTCATAACAAGGGCTCGAGTTCCAAATAACTCTTCGTGAAAAGAGAACTTACATCTTTAGTTCGACAATAACAAAACGAAAGAAAGGAAATAAGGGTGCGGGTATTACAACTCCGAAACTCAACCACCGTCTTCATCAAAGGTGGAGTACACCGAGAATGAAAAAGCAATGTTGTTGATCTTGTTGCCTAGTCTCAAGGATCTCATCTAATCTTTGAGTATTTTTTCAATTCCAAGCCACCCCCTGTGTAGGGTTTGGAGGCTTTTTTTAGGGAATTGATTGAGTATGATTGCTGCCTTGGCTATGTTGGTTTGTATGCTCCTCTATGATGAAGTTTTTCTGAGAGTAAAGCATGCTAATCTATGTATTCTCTGCATTGGTTGGATTATTGTGAATTTAGCCACCCCTGTGATGGCTTGGAGGCTCTGATTTGCAATTTTTGTGGCCTTTGAATAGTTTGTTGGCTCTGATTTTGTGTTATTGCTCTTCTGTGATGAAGTTTTTCTGAGAGTAAAGCATGCTAATCTATGTATTCTCTGCATTGGTTGGATTATTGTGAATTTAGCCACCCATGTGATGGTTTGGAGGCTCTGATTTGCAATGTTTGTGGCCTTTGAATGGTTTGTTGGCTCTGATGTTATGTTATTACTCCTCTGTGATGAAGTTTTTCTGATGATAAGCCACCCCTGTAATAGGTTTGGCCTTTAAACAAAACACACACACCTACATCACTTACACCTGGAATTCATACAAAATGCAGCTTATAGAGCTGTAATGCAGCCTAGTTACCCTAACCCAAAATGCAGGCTATAACCCCAAAAAACAAGTTTACATCCTAAACACCAACCTATTTTAATGCTTATACTGTAAACCCCATGACCCAAGTGGCCTATCTAGAAACCTAAAATATTGCTTAGATGCCCTATGTTATATGAGGCACCCACATCATTCTCAGAGAGTAGTAGATACTCCAAGTTTTCCCTTACCAGATTCTCTTCAACTTCAAGTGAGGTAGGAAGCCCCACTGTCCTACTCAACCTATCTTTGTTCAAGTGGGAGACTTTGTAGTTGTTGCCCCCATGGACTTCTAGGATCTTGCTGAAACAACTTTGCAATGTTAAGAAAACATTGTTCAGAGTTTGTGGTGTGATTTCCTCAAAAGAACTCCAAACATTACCCAACAATTCATCTATATTGGTGGCTTGTTTGTCATCTTGTAGTGATTGTATGGCCCTAAAAAAGCTAGGGTCCAATGCATTGGTGTCTGGAGAGTTGGCTGGTTGGCTTATTAGATGGAACTGAAAACCATCTGAACTTGCAAGAGCCTCAAATTGTAAGTCAGAGAATTTCAGGTGGGGTTTGACATTATCTTGTTGGATATATATCTTCTTGCTTGCATTGGGTCGCCACTTAGCCTTGATTGTTCGAAAAATCAGTGCATGATGTATGAATGAATGATTGAATGACTAAGTGATGACATTACTGATAAGTAGAATTCTAAGCCTTGGTTACTGGTCAGTGTGTCGTGAATTACATGTATTATCTGCAAAAATAGTTGCTTAAGTGCGCAGGATAAAAGGGTCCAAGTCAGTAGGAGACAGTTCAGACGACACAGGTGAAAAGAGCGCTAGAAGAATGCAATACTGACCAGGATGCATGCCAGAGAAAAGGCTCGAGATGGAGAAGAAGGATAGTCGAGATGATCATAAACAAGGGCAGAAAAGTCAAATTGCAAAGGAAGTCTACCCTAAAAGCAAGGGCAAGCCTCCCTATAAAAGAAGCCACTTGGAGAGAGAAAAAGGGTTCCGAGTTCGAAAAATCCAACCACTACACTTACTAGAATTCTCTCTAGAAGATCAGTTCCTTCAGCATCGTCCAGTTATTCTCGTTCCTCTCCACAGCTATGGTCACCTGAAGTCCAGAAGTCTACCGGAGAGCCATCATCCCACCGTTCCAGCCAGTTTATCGTCGTAGTATAGCAGTTTCATCGCCCGGAGTGGCATAAACAATCTTTACTCGCTTTCCAAGTTTAAAGTTGATTTGCTTTCTTCGTTGGATCTGTTGCAAACGTTAATTCTTGTTGCCTTTTCAAGTATTTCGTGAAGATCCGAACGTTTTTAATTATGAAGTTTCTATTTCGCATGTCTCTTTGGTTTGAAGTTGCTTCGTTCTGCCTAGGAAAGTTAGATCTAGTTGTCGCTTTTAATTTCTAAGTGTTTGCATATATTCTCGTTGAGTATTCTAGATCTGCAGTTGTTGATTGAAGTTTTTAGTGATGTTTCAGTTTAAGTTTTCGTGCATGAGTTTTATGTTTTACGTTGTCGTCACCACCTTGCATGTTAGCCAGTAGGAGTAATCTGCAGTTTAGCCGTTAATCTTAAGTTTAAGCTTTTTGATCGATGGATCTTGTGTTTAAATTTGTTGATCTGAGTTCATCCATCGATTTTGAGTTCATGTAATTTCTGTTGATACTTGTTGAAGAAGAAAACATCACAATCTACTTTTGCTCTGGACCACTTTTGCTTTTTGGTTACTTTTTGCTTTTGTCTTTTACTTTTCAGTTGTACCTTTCAGACCTGTCAGAGTAGCCACCCAGCCACCAAATATACCCTGCTTTCTAGTTTCCTAAATTAGTAATTGTCTACTTTCCACATGTCTCTGAGACACCTTATCCCTTATTCTCACAAACACAACCACATGTCTGTAATTTTCACGCCCACTAGTCAGTAGAGTACCATCTTTAATTTCCGTCTAGGTAGAATCTCAACCCAAGCGTGGTAGCTAACCAAAACCACCCAGGAGTATCACCCCAGTTATCTAAACTTGTCCATCCTTTTGGGATTCGACCCTTACCTCCACTATACTAGCCAGTAGAAGTGGGTTGAGGAATTTGTTTGATGTGTCAGGTTCCGGTTGTCGTGCCAACGACTCAGCTAGGTTGAGATTTTCGTCCTGATCAGTTGAACGCACTCCTTTAATTTAACACAACACATGAAAACCCGAACCACAACAGTATCAATTACCAATGTCCGATAGTATTGTGAAACAAAAAAAATGTACATACCTGATCAAGAGACACTCTCTCATGGCTTCCTTGTGAACTGATGGGATAGGCTTTGTCTCAAGTGTCCTTCTTGGCCTATTCTTTGACTTCCTTTTGGCTCGAATTTGTTGTGTGAATAGAAATATACATATTTTACCATCAAAGATGGACCGCCCATCATTGCCAAATTGTGGCCTACTTATAGCACACATGAACATCACTTTAGTGATGAATCTTTTTGACGTACAAGACCTGTAAGGCTCATCCTCATCCGGCAACATGTAGTATCTATCTGAAGCCTTTGTCATGTAGAACCATTTCTCAACGATATGAACTGTGTTGTGCATTGCATGATAAAGAAGCTTACCTTCAGCTATAGTTGGTTGAATATGAGTAAGACACCATCTCATTCTAGCAATTTTGTTTGCTTCAGTGAATGCTAGCTTTATGACATTTGTATGTGGTCTTATCTGGTTATCCTTCACCCATATACCAACTGTGGACTTGATAACTTTCATCTTAATAGCAAGTTTTCTTATTGATGATCTCTCAAGCACAGACAAGTGTCTAAACTTATCTTCATCAAGAATTACTTTACCTTTTTTCTTACTATATCCTGATGCTTTGCATGTCATGACAACAAGCTCCCCATTTTCAATTTGATGTTTGGCTAACCTCCATAAGTCCTTGCATGCACTTTGAATTTTTTGGCTGCCTTTTCAAATGAACCATGTGGAAGTGCTCCAGCACGGCATTGCTGTTGAAGGAACTGCACAATAAGGTTCTTTTTTTGGCTGCTCAAACTCACAGAGGCCCTCAGCCCTTGCTCTTGTGTTGACTCTTGATTCTGCTCCCCTGCTCCATCTCTTGCTCTATCTTCATTGCCCTATGATGAGAATTTTTTGAGGGTAATTTAGCTATAAATATGTTTGCTTTGTTTTTGGTAGGTGGAATTGAAGTCTTTGATAGTAATGGTGGAGTGAATATATTTATAGGTGTAGTTTAACTTTTGAATGGTTTTAGATTTTTCCCTCCATGGGATTGTAATGTTTCCCTCCTTAATTTGGAGTTTAAGTTAGTGAAAAAGTTGTTGGTTCCCTCTTTAAATTTGTTTGAGATGTGATGGCCGATGCACTCCTTCACATGTGTTAATCAACTTTTTTTAAGGTTGACAGCAGGTTTAATAAATTTAAGTAAGAGATTAATCAAATTGAAATATTAAAAACCATAAGTTTAAATACTTAAGTGAATTTGACTTACAAGTTAAAAAGAAACATCTTTTACCTACACCAACTCACTTCATTTATTACACACTACACCAACTCACTTCATTTATTACATATTCCACCAATTTCTTAAAATCCGTGTCATAACTAATTCTAACTCCTAAACTGGGACAGAAGGAGTATCGAACAAATAGTTTTGATAACTCAGTAACTTTATTTAGCTATCAAATATAAAATTAAGATAAATTACCTAGTTGAAACTATGATAATTATCATAATTGTA
Source organism: Salvia hispanica (assembly GCF_029641045.1). NCBI lineage: Eukaryota > Viridiplantae > Streptophyta > Magnoliopsida > Lamiales > Lamiaceae > Salvia > Salvia hispanica. The sequence goes on along the minus strand of NC_142692.1, from coordinate 49,059,882 downwards.
TACGTCCCTAGCTTTCTAGGTTTTTCTCCGCCGTCATCTCCTTTTGTTTTTTCCTTCTTCGTGAGTATTGTGATTGTCTTAAATTTTCAGTTGCTACTGTTCTCATCCAATCAATTGCATTTACTTCAGCCTAAGAGAGCGCAAATCTTGAAAGGAAGTATGTTAATCTGTCTATGGATGATGATGAAGATTAAGTTTTTGATGTGGATGCAGAGGATTTGGTTGATGAAAAAAACTTTGAATTATGTATCGTGGGAAGATTCTGAAGGAACTAGCAGCGGAAGCGTGTCGAATTGAATTCAAACAAATAAATCACATAAAAATCAGATCTATTTAACAGATTATTTAGAAAAAATTCTATTCGCATAATTTTCACATGTATCATGCTCATAACTTGAATCAATTATGCTTTAAGTATAATTGAAACCTAAAACATGCTTTTCTACGGAGCAGAAATAATACCTTATTAATTCTCCAAAGAATTAACGATGGCTAGCGACTTCTCCACGTGACGCTTTGAATACTAAACAACGGATCTTCTCTCTGGTTCCTGAACTGTACTCCAATATCAGTGTGGGCTGATCTCACCGGAATACTAGGACTTAAATAAGAGAGACAGAAATTCGACTCCACGGAGGAGAGGAAATTTCGACCACCACTATAAGGGGGGCGAAAATTTTAATGATTAAAATTGTGATAATTCTGTCTCCTTTATTCTCCTATTTATATTAAGTTCCTTTTGGGCCCAGACAGGGATCTATGGAAGGTTTTGGATATGGGCTCATCCAATTCACTATTTACTAATTAAATTGAACCCACAATTTAATACAAGCTTTAATTGGAATATTACGAGCAGCCACTACAGAAGTAATATTGAACTCTCTCCATCCAAATCCGAAACTATAAGTAATCCGGGTTTCCATTTTAACTTTCATTTCCCGCGCTTAAGATAAAAATGTCCATTAATTAATTAATGTCTGCTATGGACTTAATTAATTAACTTCTTATTAATTCTAAGAGTGGACTTAGCATGAAACGATTATTTATTATTCTTAGAGTAATCAAACTCCAACTAGCTAGGTTCCGAATAATAAAACCTTGTTTCGCGCTCCTCTTGAGAACATTATCAAACGAGACTCACCTCGCGCACGATTCAATATAATAGCAATCCTAGCACCGCTAGATATTAATAACTACTACCTAATATATCAGGATTATTGGGTTGCGAAAAACCCGCATCATTTGATAAGTCGAAGTAATGCATAATCAATATCGTATGCTCAATGCTAACCTACATTGATTAAGAAACAAATATTTATCAAGACCTCGTCTTTCAGTAGATAGCACAAAGACTCGTCTTGCTGTTAGATCCGTTCAGTGCTTTACCACACCAATGTCATCTTATTTCAGCAAGGTTTAAAAATATGCGGACTGACATTGCAACCTTTCACGATGGATAGTCTAATTCCGTCTAGGTCGTGAAATTCTTCTTTTTCATTGTTTAGGACTGACCGTGTTACCTTAAAGTGGACGTCGCCCACAATCGGTCTACTAAAACAAAGACTTAGACTTTGTTAAGTTAAGTTATACATTTAAACATGCAATTAACATCCATTAAATGTAATACATAACAACATTATGATAAAAAATAATCTGTTTTATTCCTTGGAAAATAAAATAAGAGTTTTACAGTATTCAGTCACTCGAAACGTAATTTCTATTATACAAACTCTAACAGATTCATGGATGGGGCTTTGATCAAATTGGAAGCTATTAAACAGTTTATGAAAATGCTATGGCGTTCATCCAAGAATGTAAGTAATACAGACTTGGGAAATTCCCTTTTTCAATTCCGCTTACATTGTCGGAGGGATTTCGATAGAGCAATTGAAGGGGGTCCATGGACTTTCAAAAATAGAGTGTTAATATGGGCTCCCTTGAATCCAAAATTTCCAGTTGCAAGCATGTCCCTCTTTCTAATGGATATATGGGTTCGAGTTTGATAAGTCGTATTCTCAGCCTTGGTTACTGGTCAGTATGTCGTGAAATGCATGTATTATCTGCAAAACAGTTGCTCAAGTGTACAGGATTAATGGATCCAAGTCAGTAGGAGACGATACAGGCGACGCAAGCCAAAAGGGCGCTGGAATGGTGCAATACTGATCAGGATGCATGGCAGAGAAAAGGCTCGAGATGGAGAAGAAGGATAGCTGGTATGATCATTACCAAGGGCAGAAAAGTCAAAACATGAAGGAAGTCTACCCTAAAAGCAAGGGTAAGCCTCCCTATAAAAGAAGCCACTTGGAGAGAGAGAAGGAGTTCGCCTTTAGAGTCCAGCCACCACTCTTAGTTAGAATTCTCTCTAGAAGATCAGTTCCTTCAGCATTATCCAATCTCTCGTTCCTCGCCACAACCATGGTCACTTGACGTCTAAGAGTCTGCCGGAGAAGTCATCAGTCCGCCGTTCCAGCCAGTTATCGTAGTAGTGTAGTAGTATCATCGCCCGAAGTGGCCAAACAATCGTTACTTTGCTTTCTAGTTTAATCCTTACTTGTTTTCATCGTTGGTTTTGTTGCAAACACTCATCGCTGTTGCTCTTTCAAAGTACTTTGTTATTTTCCAACATTTACGTTATGAAGTTTCTATTTCACATGTCGCTTTGGTTCGAGTTTGCTTCATTCTGCCTAGGAAAGTTAAATCTAGTTATTGTTTTTAATTTCTGAGTGCTTTCTTATCTGGAGTTGTTGATTTGAAGTTGCAGTTACGTTTAGTCAAATTTCTGTGTATGAGTTTCTTTTCTACGCCGTGATTACCACCTTGCATGTCAGTCAGTAGAAGTAAAGTTGCAGTTTCACCGTTTAATTTAAGTTTGAGTATTTTAATCGATGGATCTTGAGTTTGAATTTATGAATCTGAAGTTAGTCATGGTGTTTGTGTTCATATGATTTTTGTCAATACTTGGTGAAGAAGAAAACGTCAAAATCAACTTTAGTTGGACCTCTTTTACTTTTAAGTTACTTTTGCTTTTGTTCCCTACTTTTCAGTTGTACTATCCAGACCTGTCAGAGAGCCCCCAGCCACCAGATACACCTTGTTGTCTAATTTGCCTCTTTTAGTAACTGTCTACTTTCCATATGTCTCTGAGACGCCTTGTCCCCTACTTTCACGAACACCACCACATGCTTGTTATTTTCACGCCTACTAGTCAGTAGAGTGCCACCTTTATTTCTTGTCTAGGTAAAATCTCAACCCAAGCGTGGTAGCTAACCAAAACACCCAGGAAAGTCACCGCAGTTGTCAAAACGTGTCCATCCTCGTGGGATTCGACCCTTACCTCCATTATACTAATCAGTAGAAATGGGTTGAGGAAACTTGTTTGAAGCCAGGTCCCGGTTGTCATACCAACGACTCAACTGGGTCGGGAATCTCTTCCTGATCAGTTGGATACACTCCAAATTACATACGAAAAACTAGGGAAAGAACCAAAAGAAGGCTATCAGAGTTTTTAATATGCCTGCAGCCTTCAGATCGGATAAGATGTGTTGTCACATAAGGAAGTTTCTTGGTGGTTATGTGTACGTGGATGAGCATAGCTTCTCTGGGGAAAAGCAAGAATTTATCAGGATGCGGGTTTCGTTGGATGTTCGGAAGCCCATCAAAAAGACAATGAAGCTGAGATCGACAGGTGTGCAAACTTTTCAGATTGATTTCAAGTATGAGCGGATTCCGTCATTTTTCTTTCATTGTGGTCGTATCGGCCACTCGGATAGAGGCTGCGACATGTTAGCAGATATTGGCCTTCGGGACAGAAACATTGTGATGAACTATGGTCCCAGTCTAAGAATCTCCTTTGGCCCCAAGAGCAACATCGAGGAAGATGAGTGCGTGAAGGATGGAGATGCTTATAAGGGGAGTGTTGATGAGGTGCATGAGACCGGTAGTCGAGTTATCGTTCAAAGAGGCGAGGAAGACACAACACGAAAGAATGGGGATGAAGGTCGAGTAAAATCTAACCAAATTACTAATCCTTTATTTCTTGATGAGAATGAGGATGTTGAGATGACTTCGGCTGTGGATGCCAAGCGAAAGAGGGCTGAAAAAGGTGTGGTCTTAAAGCCAATTGATCTGTATAAGAAGAACAATGAAAGTAACGGTGCAGTAGTTTCAAAAAATGAATTATCGGCGAGTCCTGGGGTCCAGGCCCGCCGGTCCCAATGAGTACGTTAAGTTGGAACTGTCGGGGGCTTGGCAACCCTGCGACAGTTCGTGAACTAAAGGACATTGCCACATTTTGTTTTCTTAATGGAGACAAAAATTGATAGAGGTCGTGTGGAAATTGTGAAATCACATATTGGTTTTGAAGGTGGTCTGATCATCGATAGAGTGGGTATTGGTGGAGGCTCAGTGATGTTTTGGAGAAAGAACGATACAGTCACGGTCCTAAGTTATTCGAGAAATTATATCGATATTATAGTTAAGCTTGACGGTGAAGAGCCTTGGCGCCTTACTGGTTTCTATGGTTTTCTGGAGGCATCTCGACGTAGAGATTCTTGGAATTTGATTAGAAGGATAAAGGATATATCGATGCTCCCTTGGGTGTGCCTAGGGGACTTTAACGATCTCTTATCGCCGATTGAGAAACGAGGAAGGAGGGAAATCTATTTGTCCAATTGTGAAGGTTTTCGACAAGCGCTTGATTATGGTGAATTGATAGGCATTGAGAGTCGAGGATATTCGTTTGCTTGGGAAAGAGGTCGAGACACAGATAATTGGGTTGAGGAGAAACTCGACAGGGCAGTGGCGTGTCCGAATCGGAGGAGGAAACATCGTCTTGCTATTGTTGAACATTTAGCCACAGCTACATCAGATCATATTCCGATCCTTCTGCATCCAAGCTCGCTGGTATATGTGGTGAAGGTTAAACCTTTCCGTTCTGAGAATTTATGGATTCGTGAAACAGAATGCAAGGAAATAGTGGAAAAGGCCTGGAACTCGTTGTTAAGCAACCAAAACTTAGAGAAAATAAATATTTGTGGTCATGCACTTCAAACTTGGGGGGATTCCTTATCCAAGCAGTTTCATGAGAAGATCAAGGAGAGTAAGAGGCAAATGTCAGCTCTGAGAGGAAGATGTGATGTGGAAGGGAGAAGACGGTTTATGGAGGCTCAACTTTTATACTCGAATACTCTCGTAAGGCAAGAAATCTTTTGGAGACAAAGGGCAAAACAACACTGGCTTCGGGATGGTGACCGCAATTATAAGTTTTTTCATGCGAAGGCATCTGCTAGAAAAAAGAAAAACACTATATCCCAATTGAATGACGACAATGGTGTGTGGAGCTCTTGGAAAGATGGTTTGGGGTAGTAATTTCTGATTATTTCTCCAATTTATTTAGTGCCCAGCAAGTGGCATGTGAGTTAGTGGTTGATGCGGTGGTTGGTCGGGTGGCTCCATCAGATAATGCATTATTGATCGAGGAGGTAGCTGAGGTGGAGATAAAGCAGACAGTTTTCTCTATGCACCCAGACAAGGCTCCAGGTCCCGACGGAATGAATCCTAGTTTTTTCCAGACCTTTTGGCATATTATTGGTAGAGATGTTGTCGAATCGTGTGTTCAAATCCTTAACTCTGAATCTTTACCCAGAGATCTTAATGACACATTTGTTACGCTGATTCCTAAAAAGGGAAGGGTAGAGACCATAGTAGATTTTAGGCCTATCACCTTATATAATATCCTATACAAGATCATTTCGAAGGAGCTTGCAAACAGGCTGAAAAGGATCCTTGACAAAGTGGTTTCAAAATCACAAAGCGCTTTCATTCCCGAAAGGTTGATTACAGATAACGTTCTTCTTGCATTTTGAATCAATGCACCGTTGGAACACAAAGTCTATCCCAAGCTGCCTAATGAATTTTCTTTCTATTTTCCGTATCTCGCCGCTACCATCGCCGCCCTTTTGAATCAATACCGTTTGAGCATCCATCTCAAACCCTAAAGGAGGTATGGGTTTCCGAAAATTAAAAGAATTTAATATCTCGATGTTGGGAAAGCAGCTATGGAGATTGATTGAGAATCCTGACTCGTTACTTGGACGGGTTCTTAAAGCTCGATTTTTTCCTCGACAAGGGATTCTTGGAAATGTTGGTAATCAAAGCTCGTTTTGGAGTGGGTTAGTGGCAGCCAAAGATCGTCTGAAGGCAAGCTTTAGGAAACACATTGGTGATGGAAGAGAAACGCCCATTTATGGGGGAAATTGGTAGCCGAGTGTCGATAAACTCCATCCAATCTCAAGTAGAGACAATCGATTTCGTAATGCTATGGTGTCAGAAATTGTTCTTTGAGGGGACACATGTATGCAACATAGATGTTGCTGTGTTCGAGAGCCAAAGAAAAGTTGGTTGTGGGGCGGTTGTTCAAAATTTTGAAGGGACGGTGGTAGCGGCGAAGCGTGGACAGGCTGGAAGGATGGCTGACCCATCTATGGCCGAGCTCCTTAGCTTGAGAGAGGTGCTGAGTTGGATCAAAAGAGAGGGATGGAAGGAGATAGAGTTTGAGATGGATGCTCAAACGGTAGTACTCGCAGTGACAAGTTTACAAAAGGATGAATCTATCTTTGGGGCAGTAGTAGAAGATTGTCGTCAGCTTTTGAAAGAGGTCTCTGGATCCTCTCTATGAGGTTCGTAAGGCGATCAGCGAATCAAGTTGCCCATACGCTTGCTCGGACATCGGGTTCTATAGCTGAGAGCAAGTTTTGGTTGAATTGCAATTCCTATTTTTATTAGCGATGTAATCGTTATGAATTTAATTGAATAATATCTTACATTTGGTGTAAAAAGAAAAAACTATCATAATTGTATCATATTTAGTCAAAATATAACCTAACGATTAAACAATGCATGCTCAATGCACGAACAAATTTGTTAATTCATTTCTTTAGAACTGTTTCACATATGCACAACATATCTATTAGCATAATGAAATTATTTTATTTCAAACTTATACCAAAATTTGTATATCTAGCTAACTTTTTTTTTTATGAATAATTAATCATTTTAGTGTATCTAGCTACCTTTAACCCAAGTCGCAATACAGAATCACCATGTCTATCTATCTCTCCATCTTCCTCCATACCTCCCTTCCAACTACACAAGAATAGTCAGTGGCGGACCTACTCTGAGCCATGGGGACTCATGGAACCCCCAGAAATTTTTAGGTATTAGTATATGTATATTAATGCTTTTAACAATTATCCCAGTAGTGCAGTTGGGCTTCCTTCTATGCCTTCAGTGCAGAGTGCCGAGATTGGTGAGAGTGAGAGTTTGATTCCCAACAAGGCATAGTTTTATTTTGCTCCACGTCACTCTATTTTACTGATTCTTCTTACATATAAATGTCTTTATTTTCCTAATTTACATTTGACTTGAGTTTGATTCTTACAAATATTTTATTTTTATATACACATTTGAGAGTTCGAATCTCACCGTAAAAGCAATTACTATATTTTCTTTCATTTTATATTAATTTTTCTATTTTATATTTTATGCGTTCCTATTTATATCATTTTTTATTTTACGTTTTACATTGCTAATATTAAAAATTTATTTTAAGTCTTTCTTTTCTTCAATAATTTATGTTTTATTTTTAAAAAAAAAAAAACTATTTTTAAACAAAGTTTTTTTTTTACGTTGCATCTATCAACGATCACCTTATATATACCTCTAACTTTTATAATTGATTCTCTTATTCATCGGTGCTAAAAAATACCATAGTACTAGAAACACCGATTTGGAACCCCACCATAAAAATCAGGTGTCCGTAACTGGGAATAGTTACTTTTGGATTTGTGTTTACTTCACTCCCTCCAACCACCTGCAATCCTCCTTTAATATGATGATATAAAACTTTAAGTCAATTCAATTTTAGTGCCGCCTATCTTTTTCCTAATTTATTACGATACATACTATTGTTTCCAAGCTTTACAGGTGTCCTAATCCTACTCGGTAGATGATACATAAAGTCATAAAATTAATTACTTACTAATCGTTACTTAATCCCATTTGCCGCATCAAGAAAAAAATCAATAGTTCAATAATTTTTAAGTTTAATGTAGTTTGAAAATATATACCCTTCGACCCATTAATTATCCACTTTTATTATTTTAGTCCGTCTTCCATTAATAGTCTATTTTCATTTCTTTTACCATTAGTAAACTCTACATTCCACTAATTTCTTCCGCTCACATTTTATTATAAAATTAATATATAAAAATAAGATTTATATTCCACTAACTTTTTGATATCACTTTCTTTTACCTTTCTTAAAAGTCGTATCAGAATTAAAATGGATAATTATTGGAGGACGGAGAGAGTAAGTAAAATTGCCTAATAAGGGCTGCATTACATTTAATGATTTAAATAAGATATTTCATACTCCAATTAGTTAAGATTGCATGCACCAATTATAATTATCTTTATTTTGAAATGCGAAGTTGTTGGTAAATTTACGAAGAGAGCAAATGACCATAGGTCTATACTCCATACTAACACGGCATGCACTACAATTCGACGTCCGGATAAACCGACCATAAATTTTTAGTACTACAATTTTATATTAACATTAAAGCATAAAAGAGGACTGTGACCATTCGCGAGTCGTAGCTGATAGTTTATCAGTAATTAGGCAGATCAATGTGCCTATAGATGAACTATATATTAGTATTCAAATTAATATTGATTTTCATGTATTAAACCTAACCTTGCTAATCGAGATGTTGGCACACACCCATGTTAGACTTAGAGTAGAGTAAATTATTCTAACAAATTGATAAATTCACTCTTCCAGCTTTGGCTTTGTTTTTACCATGTTATAAAAATGAGATTTCACAACCAATGGCATAATGTGTTCGAAAGACCATCTCCAGCTAGCAATGTTGAAAAATAGAGTGCAACACCAAAACCATTGCGTGTGGTTAAGTTGTTCTACTCACGTAAGCTACGACAAAATTAATTGCGTTCGTAAAAGAATCAAAATTGAAGTGTCATTAAATTGAGGACATAATTGTCTAATCTTTTGCTTTTTCTCGAATGCTTTCATTAATTTTAGATATAACTTATACCACCAAGATTAAAGACACCTTTTAAAGCTAATTAGCGTGAATTTATAAACAAATTAGTGTCTCTAATTGACTAAAAAAGTCCTTACACACTCTTTTATTTATTATAGTCTAAGAAACTCGAAAGTAGCATAGTACTCATTTGTTCTGACTATACGTGAGTGACATTATATTTATACCCTCACCGTTTGAACTATTGAAGGACACACAAGTATGACTTCATAACTATTTTTCTTTCTTCATTGTCAAATTTTTAGAGATTCTTGAAATTCATCCTTAAACCCCTCACAAAGTTGACGCTGATGACCAAATTACTAGTAATAACGCCTGAAATCACACAAAATAATAAAGAAAAAACAATGAAACTTGGTTGCAAGAGGATTTGAAAGAAGAAAGATGAAAATTTTAGTAAATAATTTGTTCAAACATATGCAAGTGGGTAGTGATAAAATGCAAACTCTATATATTGTACAAATTTCAAATTTTTCAACAGTGTCAACACAACGTCAACACAATGTAAAATTTCAAGAATTTGTTGTCAACACAATGTTAACCATTGACACTGTTGATATTTTCTGTTGCTGTTATTTTATCATCTGCTGATATTTTTAACGGTCCAGATCATAGTTTGAAATTTGTACAATATTTAGAATTTGCATTGGATTACGTCCCCACGCAAGTGTGCAGTGACATTATTAGTGTATTATACACTTAAAATGTGAGCACCTATCAATATTTTAACTTGGTACGTACAAACCTACCTTGAACAGAAGTGTAGTTGAAAGGGCATTAATGGGGTACATAGCAAGATTAAGTGAAAATTAATTTTGCTCCCATCTATATATTAGACACCACCACCATCCATCAACATCTCAACTCCACAAAACACACATATTCATTTCAAATAGCAAGATGTCTCTGATCACCGACGAAATCAGAGCTGCCGCATCGGAGATGTACCGCGGCGACCACATCTGCCAGGAGAAATCCAAGTTCCTCCTCACCGAAATGGGGCTTCCCAATGGGCTCCTCCCTCTCCGAGACATCATCGAGGTCGGCTACATCAAGGACACAGGCTTCGTGTGGCTCATCCAGAAGAACAAATGCGACCACCGCTTCGAGAAGATCGGGCGGCCCGTGCAGTACGGCGCCGAGGTCACGGCCTACGTGGAGCAGAAGAGGATCAAGAAGCTCACGGGCGTCAAGGCCAAGGAGATGCTGATGTGGCTCACCATATGCGACATCTACATCAACGATCCCCCCACCGGCAAGATCACCTTCAAGAGCCCCACGGGCCTCTCCCGCTCCTTCCCTGTCGACTCCTTTGTGATCGAGGATGGCAGCGCGGCGATCAAGCCCGAGCCTGTCAAGGAGGTTTAGGGTTTGAGATATAGATACATCATTAACTTATCAATGTCGCTCCTCTTTTATTTTCATTTCTAATGTTCTAGCTGAGTGTCATCAACCAGAGCTCTATGTGTTTTTATTTACTTTTTACAATTAGACAAGCACTTTGTCAACATTTTAAGCTAATTATCATTAGACTCTGTTCGGTATCATGTAATTGAGCATGTGAAATTGGAATTGGAATGGGAGTCTTCAATTCCAAATCTACACTTTAAGCTAATTATCATTAGACTCTGTTTAGTATCATGTAATTAGGTATGTGGAATTGGAATTGGAGTCTTCAATTCCAAATCTAATTTTAGTCATGCAAAAAAATTTGGATTTGGAAATGAATTGAGTTACAATTCTAAGTCCACAATTTGAATTGCATACGATCAAAAGTAGATATAATTGGAATTTTAAATAGTTACAAAATTAGGTGTCTTCTCACACACTGCACACAATACACACTGCACACAATACACACACACTTGCACACACAATGCACACAATACACACACTTGCACATACAATGCACACAATACACACACACTTGCACACAATGCACATAATACACACACTACACACACTTGCGCATACACACTACACATGCACATGCAATATATAATTCAATTCCATATCTATTACTCCCTCCGTCCCAAGGAAGATGACCCCTTCCTTGGGCGGCACGGGATTTTATGCAACTGTATTTTGTGTGTTAAGAGAAGAGAGTAAAGTAAGAGAGAGGGAATAAAGTAGAGATAAAGGTGTTTCTATTTTAAGTAATGAGTCATCTTGGTTGGGACAAACTAAAAAGGAAAGTGGGTCATCTTCAATGGGACGGAGGGAGTACTTATTATATCATTTTTACCGAACAAAGAATTCAGAATTAAATTATAATTCAATTTCATACAATTATAATTCAATTATAATTTCGTGTACTGGAATTTTGATTCATAATCAAAATATCTCCGCTTAGAATTTTGATTCATTAATCCATAATTAAATACTAATAGTAGGTAGTTAATAAAACAAGGTCCACTATTTTCTTTTTTGAGAATTATTTGACGTATAGTGGTGACAATGAATAAGGTAGTAGTACAATTTAATACATTCACTAAAGAATAGTGCTGTAAATGATATTTTTATGTTTAGTAGGAGACTCGGAGTACACTTTTTAATGAATAATATTGATATGATTTAGGTTAAATAGTCATTTAAATTATTAAGTTTGATCAAAATCTAGTCTATCCCATAAAATTTGGAAGCTGCTAATTAAATCACAAAGTTTCAGTTTTTCTAGTTTATTCCATGAGTCGAATATTAGGTGGAATCTTTGTTGATGTGGATTGAGATTTAAATCACGAAAAAGTTGCGTGTATAATCAAAAGTGTAATCACATTGAGCTTGATCTTAAAGTTGGATTGAGAGTTCAAGATGGATTTCAATGTAGAGATGCAAGAATTCCACATGAAATTTGACCCATGGGATAAACTAAAAAGATTGAAACTTCGTGATTTAATTAGCGGATTTCAAACTTTATGGAATAGAGTATATTTTGTCCAAACTTAGTGATTTAAATGGCTATTTACCCTATGATTTATTCCCTCACATTAAATCTTTATGCATGTGTACTGATTGAGAAATTCAAAATTTAAACCTTTTAATTGGACAGTGGTTATTATATATAGTTTGTGGGTCCTGTTAGGGTGAGATTTTTGGGCCTAGTTGAGAACTAAGATGCATTTTCAGCCACTTATGTATAATTTTCGCGTGATGTCAACTACAGAGACATTATGTCAACTAGGGGGCATAATTGTCATTTTTGTGCGATGTCAACTACAGAGACATTATGTCAACTACGATGTCAACAACAAATGTTATTTATGTCAACTATTATATCAACAACAACATTTTACAAATAATTAATGTCAACAACAAATATTTTTATGTCAACGACCCATATTATTGTATCAACAACAACGTTTCACATGGAGTATAATATATGTAGATATATGTAGTTGATATTATATTGATGTAGTTGACATGAATTATATATGTAATTGGTATGGATTGTACACATAGTGGCTGTTCGGTTCATGAAACAAAATTGTCTTGAGATGTAGTGTAAAATACACTAAAATAGACCTTGGCTAGGATTAAATTAGTCTTATGTATGATTGTAGAGTAGGGTGGAGAGGAGAATAATGAGTAGAGGGAGATGGACTAATTAGTAGGAGGGGGTGAGGTGAGATGGATAGTCATGAGATTAGGGGAGAAGGAGTCCATTCAAATGGGCCAAAACAGACCTAAATCTACAATTGTTAGCTAAAATTTTGTTAAAAATGTGAATGGAGAAGATAAATGTTATCTTGGGAACCGAACGGGCACATAGTTGACATTATATGTGTATAGTTGACATGAATTGTATATGTAGTTGATATGAATTGTATAGGTAGTTGACATTATATGTGTGTAGTTGACATGAATTGTATATGTAGTTGAAAAAAAAAAATTTAAAAAAAAATTAAAATAATTTTTTTTAATTTTTTTTAAAAAAATTAAAATTAAAAAAAGTATTTATTGAATAAAATATACCATGAAATTACTATTTTGTCCTTTCATAATTAATTAATCTAAAATTTTTTTCTTGTGATAAATTCTGGATCACTCATTTAATAAAAATGTAACTGATAATGCATCTCAATTCTCAATTAGGCTAAAAAATCTCAATTGATCACGAATTTAAACTTTTTGAATGAGAGTTGTCGTGCGGTACACGTGAGCTCCGCTGATTGGAAAAGTTCTAAAACTAAGTTTTCTAATTAAAGAAAATTGGCCACTTTTTGTTTCATGGTTTCTTAATTTTGGACCTAGCAACTAGTAATTCTGTGCAATTAACGCAAATTGCGTTGAAGTGAAGAATTTTGTGCTGTAACAAAAACAGTAAGCTTGCTTACAAAAATTAGGTGAACCGTCAGAATGCTTGCTTATAAAATTGACTAGATTTTGTCTTCTTATAAAGAGACTTCGAGGCTCAAGAGGACCCTGACATAGTCTATACTGTACTGACTATTATTAAGGAACCAAAAGAAAAAAAAATCAAAATTCAAAACAACAAAAATTAAAATCAGTAAAGGAAAATAGGTCAAGTCGTTGAGAAACGCTCTATCCACAAAATAATACCCTGGCTTGCACTATAGTTTGTGTGTATGTCATCAAAGGTAAAACGATCTCAAGTTTACATCTCTATCCTATAAACAAATGTGGGATTTGGGTGAGGAGAATAGAAAATACAATAAGCAAGTCGTCTCTCAAGTTCCCTTTTTTTGTACATGCATATAGATGTTCGTTTGCTCGATTCTTGAACCCATCAAATTCGTTGGTATTTAGCAGTTTGAGATGCACTAGGAAGAAATTATTTTATCTTTGGAGACAATATGTCAATCCAAGAATATCAACCGATCATGATTTGTCTCGTGAAAAGTAAAAAGAATGTAGTACTTTCAAGTGCAGAAACCAAGTTTAAAATCTGAGGCTAAGGAAAGATTAATGATATAACTCAATCTCAATATCAAAACTTGCCCTCTGTTTTATGATAACAGAGTCACTATTTGTATTTTGTGTCATGAAGAATCAGTGCAATATGCCAGGACGAAGCATGCATGTACTAGTTGACATATACTTTTATAAGATTAGAAAATCAGGAAAGATTAATGATATAACTCAATTTCAATATCATGACTAATGGTGTTAGTTTTTGGGGAGCTTTGCACGAATATCAAAAACCTTGTTACCTAATTTGAGGGGAGTAAGAAAGGAAAGAGAAAATTGGATAAAGTAGGAAAGGAAAAGAGAAAAAGTGAGTAAAGTATGAAAGAGAAAAAGAAAAGGTGGATGATACAGACTAAACAGGATAACTCAGCCCAAAAGACTAGCATGTTAGGAGAGATAACTCAATTAGTCTATATACCCCACACCAGTTGTGTTTCACAATCGATGTGGGAATTGAGTCCATAACATTCAACCCTCCTTTACGGGCCAACGTCCTCATTGGTCACGGCTGGTTCTTTGCCAGACCACCACTCCGAGTTCTCGTTAGTCACGGCGGATTCTTTGCCCGGCCACCACTCCGAGTCGGCCCCAAACGTACTCATTGGTCACGGCGAGTTTGTTGCCCGGCCACCACTCCAAGTCGTTTGGGCTCTCAATGAAAGCACCAATTTGTTGTTAGTGAGATTTAGAATATTGAACAAAACAGATAATCTGAAAGTCGTGATAAATCACTTTCAGATCAAATCAATTTCGGTGGTTCTACCAAAATATTTGATCGGATAGAGAAATCAGAACTTTAATATGTTGATATATGAGAATAATCTAGAACCAAAAAAATCGATCAGATTTTGAAGAAGATGAACCAGTGCATCTGTTGAGGAAAAAAACCGAATGAACTGTTTTTCAAAAGGTTTCCGAAATTGCAAATTAGTCCTTCGACTTTCAGAAATTACATTTTCGGATGAATTTCTTACACAACTCGACCCCAGCCAGGGGCTCTGCCCCTTGGACCCCGCTACCCGGGGCCCCTGCCCCCGGACCCCGTCCATCATAATGAATTCAAATAAGCGTGCACTCCGCACTTCCATACTTATATGATGTATCATTATGATAATACTGATCAATCAAGTTAACCCAATTACACTAAAATATCCAATATTTGTTAAGGGAATTCTTCCCTTAACGTACTCGACGATCGATTTGGAGATCGCCGGCAGAGGGACGGAGGTAGTCGCGGGCTTTCCTGACAATCACACCTGAACTAGGGTTCTTTGCAGAAAAGAAAAACAAAGGTAAATAGAGAAAATAAGTTATTTCATTGATGATTAATAAAATAACAATATCTCACTTTTATAGCTAATGACACTAGGGTTGATTCGACCTACGGGAATTAACAAAGAAAACCCAAAAAGGAATTGCTCGACCCAAAAGTGTTAAATTGATGTTCAGCCCAAAACAAATGATAATAAAATAATAAAACAACAATCTAAACAATCTTCCCTTCAAGGTGAGACGTAGTCCCCATACTTGTCTGGTCTTCTTGACACCCTCTTCGGACACAGGCTCCTGGCTGGTAAGCTCGGTGTCTCCTCTCTCTGGCTGGTTGTGTCGAAGTCCAGTTGGTCGTGCTCCTCTGGCAGAGCTTGTGTGCTTGGAGTCGCTTGCGGCTGCTGCACGTCGGGGTTTGAGGTTTCTCCCGTATCAGTGGATAATAATTTAAAGTAAACACTTTACTTATAAATATGACTATTGGTTGTGGACAACCCAAAATGGATCGATGGAGCTATTTTTCATGACAGGAGAGCACTATATAATTCACTCAAAGATCAATTTTCCTTTATATAAAATGTAGTAAAAGATCAAACATAGTAGAAATGAAAGAATAAATAATTGAGATGAATATAATGTATGATAAATGAATGAATTCGATCACAAAAATATCTTAATATAAAAATAACTGCAAAAGGTATAAACACATGAGATAAGGAATATGCTGAAATGGTGAAATGTAGGGGTGAGCAAAATAACCGAAAACCGAATATCCGAACCGAACCAAACCGAAATTTTGAAATTCGATTCGGTTTTTTCGGTTTTTCGGTTCGGTTCGGTTCTAAAAATACAAAAATTTCAGTTTTTTCGGTTCGGTTCGGTTTGGGCGAAAAAAAAACCAAAAAACCGAAAAACCGAATTATATTTTAAATATATTATCATATATTTTTATCCTATTAATTTAGTATATTATATCATATATATAACATATATTCTTCTAATATATTTTTATATAATAAATATTATATATATTATATTAATTTTATATTATATATATTTATATTCTATTAGTATATATAAAATAAAATAAATTAGATATATTAAAATATACTTTTTTTTTCGGTTTTTCGGTTTTGTTTTGAAATTTCGGTTTTTTCGGTTTAGTTCGGACTTTTAAGTTCGGTTTTCAGTTTTTCGGTTTTCGGGTTTTCGGTTTTTCGGTTCGGTTTCAATTTTAACCTAAATTCGGTTTTTCGGGTTCGGTTCGGTTTGGGCGAAAAACCGAACCGAAACCCAAATGCACACCCCTAGTGAAATGGGATAACTAATAAGGAATTAACCAAACAAGCCTTACAATGATGATTACTTTAAAGGCGTTTTTGTGCATATAAGAACAAACGGATTATTATTTCACTTTTCGACAAGAAATGATCAAATGCGCAGTTGTACTAAACATAGAGAAATGGGACTACATGAATATGAATATATCCTCACTCTATTAGTACAATATGTTGCATCCACGCAACACTAATAGGCCAAGCCCACCCTTCCAAAATATAAGAGGGCTCTCCTATTTTCCCTTTTCTATATATCTATATATTCGTATACAACATTTTGGCTTCTATAACATATAACAAATGGAAAAACTACTATCCTATCGTCTGTACATTAGCAATACATGTATACGTATGGTGTTGTTTCGAATCAAAGTAGAAATAGATCAGACAAGAATCTGAGACTTGGCAAGCCTGCGCGAGCACTTCTTGCGGTTTGAGTTGCTCAAACCACAAATACAGTTTTCAAGGATATCGTAGTCTTCCTCCCAGAACAAAAGGGCAGCTGCATCGGGCTTCTCCATCAGGATTTTCGTTGTCAGGTATCCTGCAATAGACCATGTCTGGTACAACCGCGCCTGCTTCCCTATAAACTTCCCACTCCTTGTGTCGTAGTATTCAGGCCACCCATCCAGAGAAAGCCGTTTCTCAGCTATGTCCAGAGCCTTCTTCGCCAGATCCGTCCTATGCATTTTCATGCACGCCAGTGTGAACTAAGTAACAAAACAAACCACCATCTCATGAGACAACGACATCTTTAACTAACTTTCTGGCAAAAGCGATTATCCAAATGAAGCAAATAAGAGTTTCTTACCTGCCACAGAAGTGTTGGCCAGGATCCACCGTTGTGATACGACCAAGGTCTGCAGAAAGTCCAATGATATTCAGAAAACCACAAGGGATAGATGATATATAAAACTGCATCTATATCGAAGCAATTTTCTGATAAAGTTGTTATAGGAACTCACGTATTCTTAGGATCGCTTCCAGTGATTATTCGCCACTCCTCTGACTCTACAGCAGGGTAACATATTTTAAGTGGCATTTGACCGATAAGATCATCCCATTTGGCTTCTATCAGATTTAATACAGCCTCATTCTGTCTCGGGGTACCCAGAGATGATACAATGGACCAGAGGTTTCCGAGAGTGAAGAACCTAAAATCCATATGAGCTGGCTGCAAGTTGCCAATCAGATAACCGCCCGTCTCAGGAATCCAATCCATTAACCAATGAGGAATTTGATCAGGGTATATATTAAATTTGTTAGTGGCTTCAGTGGAGTACTCCTCAGTCTTATAGCGATAGATCTCATTAATTTTCTTCAGATCAACCCAATAATATTCCCTTATGTGAAACGACAATGCACTGAGTCTATTGTTGATAGCCCTCACCAAATTCTTGGATCCCTCGTCTAACGCAAGCATCTCACGAGAGCACCTAAGTGCTGAGTAAAATAGGGACTGAAAAATAAAATAAAAAAGGAATCATTCATGAGACTTGAATAAATTTGACCTGCAGTACAAATTGGAACTGCTTACGTGCACAAACACATGAAGCTCTAAGAGAGTTGCAATTCATCTTTATTATACATCAACAGAACATGTATGAATCCCATTACTAACTTTGCATTTCCACCATATAACTAGAAACTATGGAGCTAATAAAGAATAAAGTAAACAAATAAAAATGAAAATATTAAAAAAAAAAAGGTTCAGAAATATTGTTAGATGTGGTAGCAGCCAAAAGTCGTTTGAAATTTTTTTTTCACATTCTAAAATCTGATAAGAAACAAACCATTCTTACGAGGATATGCAGCAAACTTACTTGAATCTCCAGTGGATGACCATGAATACCCATCCGTCGATCTATCATACAGGAACCATCTGTAACAAGTAAAGTGGGAAACATGTCGAAACCATCTGACAAACAGAGATTTAGAATGAGCTTTATCCCTGTCTGAACATCCACTCTTTCCTGCAATCCGTAGTCCCCAGTGAGCTTCCCATAAGCCCGCAGTAAGATGATCCACCAGAGTCCTAGATAAATGATAAACAGTTGCAACATCACAGAAATGAAAAGAAAAAAAAATGAAGCTAATAAAGTTTGACTGCTTAAATGTATCAAGCAGCGACTAGGCGTTTACTGTTAAACAGTTGTAACTCCAATATCGAAAGAGTGCAATGAGAGAAGTAAACAGAGAAGAAAAAAGAAACAATATTGCCAAGCAGTGACACTGTAGCTAATGAAGAAACAACTTGCATACCAGAGTCTACAGGAGCTACACGGCCAATAGCCGATTCCCCAAAATCTGGATCAAGAACTTCTTCAAACTTATTATCATCTAGAGCAACAGACCTAACTTTAAAACTTGCTGGCATTAATCCTTGTCCAGGACTATAGCAATCCACCGTTTTCTCCCAACTCTTGAAAATGAAGCAGCATGAATCAAGTAGCCACATCAACAGTTAATCACGGATTCATACAAAACCAGGAAAGAGAAGGAACATTCATTTAACAGCTTAAATAGTGAGTTGATCTGTTTATGTCGTTTACATCAGAAATTGAGTACATCCTTAAATTAAATAGAATAATAAAAATTGTGAGCAAATTCCCAGTTACATAGAAGATGCATTGAGTAATCAAAATCCCAGTCCAACTGTTAAAACAACTCTAGCGATCAAGCTTAATAATGCAGTCATTAAAGCTATTTTTTATTTTACTTGCTCGAAAATGTGCAACAAAGTTTACGGCTTCAGTCACTTCAAGTTTATATTTCCTGAATTTTGCAGTAGATATTAAAATGTCACACCCTAAAGCCTAATCCCTAAACACATGGAATCTTGCAGTAGATATTAAATTGATACAATAGCGTTAGGCATTGTTAAAAAAAACATCTTGAAGTCAACAATCTTCTCCAATTAAAACAATAGAGCTTAAACTGAAGTTTCATATTTGGGTTTCACATAAAGTTTATAATGCTTCAAGTTCTTGAATTTCTCACAATTTATTCCCAGGCCATGCGAATTTCATAAGACTGACGTTTTATCATTTGACCACGACTACAACAGATTCCTCGGCCTTGACTAAAGCTGCTAAATTGAGAAAAAAGTGGTTTCAAAATTGTGTTAGCTTCTCAAAAACCTTCCTATTTTTTCTCCTTTTCCTTCTCCATACCTAAATTTTGACTTGGATCATTACTTACATAAATCTTCCTAATTATTCAAAATGAAGAATCTAACTAATCTAAAATTCATTGAATCTATACATCGATGCTCCATTTTCGAATGTCTAAAACACGAAGTTTGCACAAAATTAGGCATACTCAACAAAAAAGAAAACACACAATCAAAAGAAGTGAGAGAGCAGACTACCTGCAGCTGCAGGGTGTGAAGCAAGAAGTTCCTGACAATCTCTCCCTCACCCTTGAGCAGAAAGGCGAAGGCGGAAGGGACGAAATCCCTTATAAACACCTGATCGTAGTTAAGCGGCGTTTTGTCATTGGGATCATTCGCCGCCACAGTACCCACAGGGCTCCCGCAATACGTGACGACGGCGTTCCTCAGTAGCTTCCACGCCTCCTTCTCCGTCTCAGACTCCTCCTTCCCCACCTCCCTCGAGCATTCACTCTTCCGCACATTAACCCCACCCTCAACCCTCTCATCCGCGCCGATTTTCTCCTCTTGCAGCGGCTTCACATTGATGCCGCTCTGCACGTAAATTCTATCGAAATTCTTGTCGTTGGCGCGGCTCTCCACCGACGCTGAGAAATTCCTCAAATCCGGCGCAGCTCTGGCAATTAGGAAATGGGTATTCGCCCTATTGCTGAAATTGAAATGGCGGGAGCTGGAGAAGACTCTCGATTGGCCCCATGTCGAGTTCGTCCGACCTAGAATGGCTTTCAAGCCGAAAGAAGTGGGCGCGGAGGTATGCAATTGGAAAGCGGAGCAATAATTGGGATTGGGTAAGAAATTAGAGGATTTGGGGAGAAAAAGGGTGTTTTTGGAGGGCAACAGGATTCTACAACACGGCTTCATGTTGATGAATTTGAATATAGCGGTCATTTCATTCGATCAAAAACTCTCAATTTGAGTTGTGAGGAAGATTAGTGGGGTTTTGAGGAACGAAGATTTAGTTAATTTGAAGTGAAAAATGGATTGCAGAAATGAAAAGAAGGGAAGATTTAGCGGAGAAGAGGATTCAGAAATGAATGGGGAAGCCAATGTTAGATTCTTAGACACGTGGGAATATTTATTGGCGACTTAAGCGGCGGCCTTCATTTTGGATCGTGTGAGGTCAAATCTTTACTCTGTATTTTTTTACTTTTTCAATTTTGCATTAATTTTTTTATAAAATATTTTTAAGGACGGAACTAGTAATAAAATACTCCTGAAAGAAATAGAATTTCACTTTTATTCTTATTCGCACTGTATTTATTCAAACATCAAAAATAAGTACATAACTATATCTACTATGTATTCACAGTATCAAATTTCATTCAAACGAAACAACAATTATAAGGGGATCGATCTTATACATGTGAGCAATATTGACCCAAGTTATAACAAGATAAAATATAATAATCCTAAAATAAATTGGTATAAAAAAAGGATAGCGAATAAGTTCATTAAGGTTATTTGTAACAGTGTTACTTTAAAGTGATCTTAATAACACATTTCAAATTATTTTTGTAAAGTACTTCCTCCGTCCCAGAGAAGTTGGCACACTTTCCTTTTTAGTTTGTCCCACAAAAGATGTCACATTTCCCTTTTTGAAAAAAGTTCTCTCTCACATGAATATAAAAATTATATTTTCTCTCTCCATTTAACACACAAAACAAAACCTCCTAAACTCCCGTGCCATTTTCAAAGTATGCCAACTTCTCTGGGACGGAGGGAGTATAAATTATTTTGAAAGTTTCAATTTTTTCAATCTTTGAAGATAGTTTTTCTTGAAGCACATCCTCCAAAATTGTTCTTCAATCTATTAAATAAAATGAATTTTTTCATTTGTGGGAAAAAACAAACCCAGAGTAAAGTTCGTGATATTATTTGTCAATTTTAAAGTTCGTGGGAAAAATCCAACCTTTTGAAAGTTTCGTGATATTAGATGCCAATATCCCAAGAAAAAAAAAAGTTTCCACTTAACCATCCTTTCTTCCACCTCCCCTTATGATCTTTTCTCTCTTACTAACATCCAAATCAAATCCACTCCAGAAACAGATTAGAATCAGATATCAATTCCCATCTAAGTGTGAACTAATATTTGAAACAAAAAAAATATCAAAAAATCATTACTATCCCAATCACTTATGGTTAAAAAGCTACACAGAACACAAAGGCACTCTGATATATAAATGTACAACAGAAACACTGTAGGGTCACACTTGTATTGCTTCAAGAAATCATGATCTCACTTGAAACTCACCTCCTCTTGTGAGAGCCCGGAAACCTTTATGCGGTCGAGAAAGTGGATTCTTCAGGTCCAGCTTATCGATTTTTAAGCCAGAGAGAGCGACCCCCATGATCCGGAAAGCAACTTGGAAAGTGGGAAATACATGAAGCCGCTCCACACCTGTTTCAAGCACTAAGGTTCCAGACATAGACGGAGCTTTATCTTTTGGCATCCGCCCGATTGTCCAGGAGCAGGTCTGCAGAAACAGGCGATGCCAAAGTGCAGTGACATTAGCAATAATACAATACAAACTACTTCCAGTACCACAAAAATCCTAGATTTATACTAGTATTTAACTGTATGTGAGAAACATTTGTATGTTCAGTTGGTGTCTTCAATATAATGGTCAGATAACTAGGTTGACATTCACTACTGGAGAACTCATACCTTGTCAGCAAGAACATTTACAGATCCATAATTTGGAGAAAGATCAGATGACGTAACGCAAGGTGGTAGTCGGAATTCAACTGTAATATTGTCAATTGACTTTCCAGGATCATTCCGAATTCCAACTAAAACACTTATACGACATGTCCCTGAATCTGAAGTGAATTGTGGCTTCACATATATCGGAGTACTCTTCAACTTCTTCACCCTGAAAGGTAACAATGTGTATTTAAACTAGAGTGTAAAGTCTGCATACAAAATGCACGAGCACACTGAGACTCTGCAAACCTGTAACTCATGAGCTTAAACTGTCCATCAGGTGGCACAAAGGATAAAATCTGGTTTAATTCCCAGGGCCGAAGTCTAACACAAGGGTGAAATCTCACGTCATTAAATATTGAAGGGTTCGCAAACGACAGAGTGAGATCGGGGAGACCTGACAAATTTGAATTTACTTGAACTTCACCATATATCTCGCATTTCACCAGATTCCCATCTCTAAGCAGAACGATGAGAAGGTTAGAGGATAAGAGTAATCAGAATGTGATACAATAAACAGATAAAGAATGTGATACAATAAATACAACATTCAACAGCTGTGTATGTTTCGATCAAGAACATCCAGGAAATATAATTTTAAAACAATACAATCCGAAAGAAAATTCGGTAATGCCAACAATTTAATCTTTAATAAGTTACCAGGGCTAGTCTTCTACCCAATCCCCAAAACGTCTCTTACAATTAAATGCTCTCATAATTTTTTGAAGTGGGAAGACGAGTGAATGACAGAACTAAAGTTAAAGCCCGCCAAGCTTCTGCAGTTAGAAGATTGTGAAATAGGCTTGAGATAGAAGCAAGAAGTAAAAGTTCCTATAAAGAATAAATTGTTTTGAGAAATATAGTGATTGATGTAATTTAGCAAGTGCATACCACAACCTTAACATTGGTGCTCTTTTTTAGCAGATGAGAAGTTCCACATTGGAAAATACAAAGTATCTGTAACATTTATGTTTGCAACTTGATTTGGCCCTTTTATCCCCAGAATACCAGACCACCAAAGAGTAGAGTTGAAGAGACACACACACACCCAGAAATTGATAACCGAAGAGCCAAATATGTTGTATTAGATTGAGAAATTGAGTAGAACTTTCTACAAAATCAAATTTCAGATATTAATGCAAAGAGAGGTACACATAAGTTT
The DNA here is from genome assembly GCF_029641045.1 of Salvia hispanica. Taxonomy (NCBI): domain Eukaryota; kingdom Viridiplantae; phylum Streptophyta; class Magnoliopsida; order Lamiales; family Lamiaceae; genus Salvia; species Salvia hispanica. The sequence continues at coordinate 49,036,184 of NC_142692.1, read as the reverse complement.
CTAGGTAATAGGTATTGCAATGCACCTGTTTATGGTAGCATCCATTTCTTCCACTAGATCAACATAAACTTCATTGGTGGCATGCTTAAGGTCTGTTTTTCTCCATGGAACACAAGAAGCAGTTGCCCCTGGAAGTGTATTGCTCACATTGGACGTATTACCAGTGACAACACTCAAAACCTTACTAACAATGTTTGGAGGAGCTATCATTTCCCTTAGGATATTAGGTTCTGTTGTTAGAGGGAAGCCATTGTCAATCATCTCATCTAGCAGCTGCATAGCATTTAGTTCAGTCATCTTAGGATTTTAAAATAGCTTAGAAGGATATCACATGAATTATAAATGCAAAAACATAGAAAATTACATTGACAAATGACCCATTATTTATAAGCAATAAAACAATTGCTCATGTAGATAAATAGTTTTTTATGAACATGTGTCCCTTCTATCTATTGTCTAACCCAAGCCAATGAAACTTCTTCTGTAAAAAATTCTGACTAGGCATTTAAGGACTTACAGCAATAAATGCTCCTTCATAGTAACACATACTGAATCCAAAATATTCAAGACCAATCCCAACAAACATATTGCAACAGATTTTTTACAATGTTTCCTGTCACATCACTGTATGATCCAATTTATAAACCATATCTATAAGACCAACCAAATAGACAAATGAATATGCATATGACATATAAAAAGCACCACCCTACAAATGTTAATAACAAATTTTTCACTGTCGTTATGTGTGCATACGCCAAATTATCTTTAAAAAAATGGCAAAATCACAGAAAATAGATACCTCATAAACAATAACAAAGTTATCCTTAATCAGATCTTCATTCAAGCCATCCAAATAATTTGAAAGAACATCAGCTACCCTGCAAAGGAACTAGAAATCAAACTGTCAAGTGTTTAATAACATCTGCTCAATCTATACTATAAATCCATACTGCATTGCATGGTGTGGCAGTATAAGATAAGAGACTCATTAAGAATGTTAAAAAACAGCAACGTCTGGCAACTTATTTTTTTTATACATGTGTTCTGTTTCTACAGTGCATGCTTGCATGCCTGAATACATTCTCGTCTCGATAGTCGATACCTTCTACTGACAATGTGTACCATATTTGTAACTCTCTGTGGCATCAAATAATTCTACTATCACTGTGTTAATGAATGGAGTCCTAACACAATGCACATAGCCATATGTACAATAAACTCTCTTGCTGCATCGAATGGTTCTTAGGATGGTTGTGGCAAGTAAGAAAAGTTTTATGTTCATGTTTTTAGAGACGGAACTATGACAGTGGTATAAAAATGCAGAGCAACAACCAAAACAATGATTTCACATGGCACTTGCAGTGTGATGATTCTTGTGCTTAATTGAAATTATAATTTAAGCTTCCAATGGTTTTTTGAAATATGTAGGCTTTCTAATAACAATTTCTCATACATTTAGTTGTCCTAAGACATGCACTTTATATTCAAGCACACAAAAAGATAGTGAGAGCTTTAGTCGGTCGCTCAATCCTTCAAGGAATTTATATTGCAAATGCCAGTTCAAGTTTTGGAAGAGGAGTTTGTGAATCCACATTCCCCTTTTAGAACAGAAAGAGCTCACTGTAGTTAAATAAAAGTATCAGGACCTATGGTACCCACCTCAATTGCCATCAAAGGTGGCATCTCAACTTGGGTGCATGCCAAGAAGGTGATCCCCTCACGAACCACTTGAAATAGGTAGTGGGTGGGTGAAGAAATAACAGGTACAAGCTATAACATCACAAGGGAAAGAAAAACACATACACAGTAAGAGTCTTTAAACTAAAATAGGTTAACAACACACAGATATAGTGAACAGATATTCGTGCAGAATCGAATCGCATCACAATTATTGCAGCTGGGGATACCTTCAACGAATCACCTTGAGTAAGTATTTGGTTCCAGAACCAATCACATATGGCGCGGTCAACCCTGTGACCAGTAAGCTGTTTCTCAAGCAACACTTCCCTGAAATATCAGATAATATCAATCATCAGCCTACTCACTTTTTCATTCAGCAATTCAGTTACCAAAAGAGAAATCCCATTCTTCAAATTCTACAACAAAATACTACTTTGTTGCAAACTTCTATTGCTGTTGAATAGTGAACCCATATCAGTTGAAACAGAAATTCCATAAACAATTTCTCAAAGCTGGAATACTGCCAGTACATAATGATTTTCAACAACTTAATAATGCCAGGAATATTAAATCTAATAACCTTTCAACAATTTATTCTGCCAATACATATTGATTCTCAGTTCTGATAGCTGAATATGTAAAATGTAACCGCTCAAATCTGATCACACCACGATTAATTGACGCATATACCATGAAATAGTTGGGGGAGGAAATGAATGATTAGAGATCATACCCGGAATCTGACAGAAGAAAAATACACTGCAACATGTTTCCGAATTTGTTCCTAAATTTTGTAGAGCACTTGATTTTCTGATCCAATCCGTTTGAAACTCAAATTAATAAAAGGGGGTTGAATTCGTAAATACAAAAAACTTAGGAGGTTATTTGACATATCTCATAACTATTGGGGCCAAACCAAAATTCACCACCCAAATCCCAAAGCTGAGTTCCTGAATTTGTTTAACTGGACTTAAACATCAACACGCGCTTATCAACAACACCTATCTCAAGAGTCGGAATCGAAGGAGATCTTGCAAATCGTAAATCCCCAAAGCATGGATCTTAATCCAGTAAGTTGATTTCTTTACCATTATTCTGTCGTTTTTCAATTATTCAATTGTTATGTAAATTTTCCAAGTGGGAGAATTATGGATGATGAATACTGTGATTGTCGTTGCGACTAATTAGGTTATTGTACGGTAGCATGGATAGGTTAATTTAACTTGTATTTTAAGCTGCATTTCTTGTTCGCGGTCAGTTTCAATCCCGCCATGGCAAGATCGGAATCCTAGGGTGTCATTTTCTGTTGATTTTGAAAGGTTTCAGTTATAAGGCTTTGATGCATTGGTGAATCATGGTGTATGGGTCTCAAATTGGTGAATTGGCTCATAGACTAGGGATTATCCTGTTATGGGGAGTTTTAGAACTTCTTTGGTCCACTCTGCCTGAAAAAAGAAGTTAATTGATTGGGATGCTAAGGCTTCAGATATGTGAAAGTATCAGATGACGATAATATGTTTCAGGGTCATGCAAAACAAAACTATGTTGTGATAGATTTGCAGTTGTTAACTTAACTATGTGCCACCAATCAGCATTATGTCATGGTATATTTCTCATTGAAACCCGTCTTACGCCTGAGTTAATTTTAGAAACATAGCCAATGAATTATTAGATATGCCTTATGCTGTACTTTGCTGATCTGTAGATGGCTTAACTAACTGAGTCAAACACATATGAGGCCCCTACTCTTCTAAGTACTAGAGATTCAACTTGAAGTGCTTTTGTAATTTAATGATTTGCAAAGGACTCCATTCTTTAGGGATGCATGTGATGGCCCTTTACATGTTCTTTCTTATTCATAAAAGTCATGAGTTGGAATATAGGCATCCATATCTGGTTTTGTTAATTCAACAGCATTTTCTTCAAGAATAATCTCTTATGTCAATTGTAGTTCCTTCTGTTTTGGTGAAGTGAGACCTTATATTCCATTCCATCTTACTGAAATACTACGGTGAACCATAAATTTGAGATGCTTTGCAAGTTTGCATATATATAATTCATTTTCAATTTTAAACTGAATGATATGGACATCTTTAGGATGTCTTGATGTACCCTGTGTTTTCATGTATAAGTTCATCAACTTCTGCAATTTGTTGATTGCACATTCCACTATTTGTAGAGCTATTACAAAGTAGTAGGAGTACATTTAACTATAGGTTCAGACAGAAATTGTAGGCATCCTAGAAGTAAAAGTTAATCTGTTCCACAACCTTATGGGCATTTTGATTACATGGATCTAGATAAAATATTATAGTTATGGAATTTTTAAAGTAAATATATTTGTTATCTGCCTTCACTCTTATATTACCTCCACCCCAGAGGAATATAAGAATATGGGGACGAGAGTCGAGAAATAGTGGAGAGAAGTGCAAAAATGCAGATAACTAATTTTTGCCTGCTTTCTTCCTCTACAGCCTCAAGGGGAGAATTATGCTCATCCACAAATATGCTTCTTCCATGTGCTTTTCAAGGTTAATTCATTTCGCTGTTCTGACTTTTTAGCTTGGTTGTTGTCTTCTATTTTGCTCTTGAATTTGTTTATATTCTAATGCCGTGAAAGTGATTTCTTTCTAGGGTGCTGCCTTGGCCTTTTATATTCTTTCAGCCCTATTTGTGGATAATTTTGTCATCATATTTGTGGTCACTGTACTTCTAGCTGCACTTGATTTTTGGGTTGTCAAGAATGTAAGTGGTCGCATCTTAGTGGGCCTCAGGTGGTGGAATGAAATCAATGACGACGGTGAGAGTGTGTGGAAATTTGAATGCCTTGACCAAGAGGTGAGGATATTTTTCCACTTGAAGACTTGAATGCACTGAATCTGTTCTACCCTCCCACAAACATGTTTACCCATTGTTTCCATTTTATTCAGTCAATGGCTCGAATGAACAAGAAGGATTCATGGCTGTTCTGGTGGACCTTATACATTACGGTAAATAAAGACTCTAGAGTTAAGCTACCATACAGATATAATTTAGTTCAATTGGAAAGAATGATGGTTTATAGATGATTATGTTGCAAAGTTTAGCCAGATAAGGATTTACATATCAATGAATGGTGTGTTTAATCCTTGAGTTGTCAATTCTTCAACATCAACCATAAATCATTTTCATGTGAAAGCCTTCTCTATTTAACGTCATCCGATCTTTCTTATTTTTTGCTAATTAATTGAACAATTTATATATTTTCTTGGCAGGCGGTTGCATGGATCTTTTTTGCCATATTCTCATTGATTAGGTTCCAAGCTGATTATCTTCTCGTTGTTGGTGTGTGCTTGACCCTTAGCATTGCTAATATCATCGGCTTCACTAAATGCCGGAAAGGTTCGTCTACTATGGATGCATATCTCAAGTGTCAGATTTTACAATTCTACTTTAGTGACTTAGTCCTCAACTGCTTTTACTTGCTTTATGTATCAATGTGCACATTCTTCTTCTTAGTGCATAAATTACTTTGACTGCTGCTGATGCCTCTACTTGCATTATCTTGCTATTGGTCATACACTTAAACGTTGGACTTTTTTTTAACACATAGTATGTACTCCCTCCGTCCCCCATTAAGAGTCACACTTTTCCATTTCGGTCCGTCCCCAATTAAGAGTCACACTTCATTTTTACCATAAATAGTAAGTAGGTCCCACATTCCACTAACACAATTCACTCACATTTTATTATAAAACCAATATAAAAGGATGGGTCCCACATTCCACTAGCTTTTTCAATCAATTTTTCTTTACATTTCTTAAAACCCGTGCCCGGTCAAAGAGTGACTCCTAATAGGGGACGGAGGGAGTACTTTTTACACTCTATTTTTGTTGTATTTTTTACCAGAGAGAATAATTCATGCAAATTTGAGTCTTATGTTTTAACCCAGAAAGTCAAAATATTTGTCTAATTGTTTCTGTCCATGATATGCATTTACGAGGTTCACCTTTGTCTTGCAGATGCTAAGAAGCAGCTTCAGCAATTTGCTTCCCAGACCATTGCTTCTCGTTTCCAGTCTACCATTCAGTCAGCATTTAGTGTGGTTTGAGTTGCTTACACTATCAATCAGAGGAGAAGCGATTTGCAGTCAAGCAGATTTTATTTGTTTATCTTGTAAATGAACATTAAATGTGGTCATATATGTGGAAGTGTTGCTCATATACTGGTGTAGACAGAGGAAGGTGCATGTCTGTGTACCATTTTAATATCTGAAGGTGTTGTAATACGTAAAAGCAAAGGGACATCTTGTTTATTAGGATCTCGTTCTTTTTGGGTCTTTTCATTTGTTCTCATTCTATGGAATTGGAGATGCTATTACACTTTAACATCTACTTAAGCTAGCAAGCAAGTAATAAATTTTGTGAGATGAGTGAATGTTATACCCAGTTTGAGCTTTATCCAATTCAATTCTTGACATAAATATTTAACATAATTATTTGACGAATTCTGGGGATGAAATAAAGTCGGGGCAAGATTGTCTTAACACAATAGCAATCCAGTTTGGATGTTGAAACAAGACCAAGATAGAGGGAAAATGTGGATATAATGAAGGTTGTGGTTAAGAGAGTGGGCTTGTCTTATCCCTATTGTAAGAATGACAGAGTCCTGAATAATAACCCCATAAAATGTTTATGGGCCATTTGAGTGAACAAACTGATCACGGTGGTTGATATTCATTATGGCTAGTCTGGTGGTGGTGCAGCACAGACAACCGTCTTCCACCGTCCTCTCTTCTTCTCTCTCCGACTTCAACGGCGCCAGACTTACCTCCTCAGTCCAGGTATGCTCAAAATGGCATTCTTTGCTTATGGCCATGGTTTCTAACTAAGATTTTGGTGCAGTTGAGGAGGAAAGTATGGCAGCCGAAAGGAGCATTACGCGTTAGTGCATCGAGTGCCAAGAAAATCCTTATAATGGGAGGCACTCGGTTCATTGGCATATTCTTGTCCAGACTCCTCGTCAAAGAAGGCCATCAGGTTCTACTCATTCTCATCTGCTTTCTAGCATGATCACCATCGATGATTCTGTGTTGATCGTGTTCGTGTTTCAGGTCACACTTTTCACTAGAGGAAAAGCTCCAATTGCTCAACAGCTGCCCGGTGAATCCGAGGCTGATTTCTCTGATTTCTCCTCCAAGGTATACTAGCTTCCATCTCTATAACATCATCAGAGAATGTACATTTCTTCACTTTTGTTGTGGTTCTTGTAGATATTACACTTGAAGGGAGACAGACAAGACTTTGATTTTGTCAAGACCAGCCTCGCAGCAGAAGGTTTTGATGTTGTATATGACATCAACGGTGTGTCTCAATCTCTCTTGTTTCATTTTCTTGTTGTAGAACTTCTCCATCATATTTCTTGGCATTGTTTAATAGGGCGCGAAGCAGTTGAAGTTGAACCTATACTTGATGCTCTACCAAACCTTGAACAGTAAGCTTTTTATTTTACCATCTTGGATTATATAGTTGGTTTTATTTCTGAGTGTTGTGTGTGTGTGTACACTTTACAGGTATATATACTGCTCTTCAGCTGGAGTTTACCTCAAAACTGATTATCCTCCACATTATGAGGTCTGACTGTATCTTGTTTAGATCAAACTCAAATCACTTGCATACATATCTTAGCATCTGATATTAGCAAACCGCGCACTTCATTGAAGGTTGATGCAGTTGACCCAAAGAGCAGACACAAGGGCAAGCTCGAGACGGAGAGCTTGCTGGCATCAAGAGATGTGAACTGGACTTCTATAAGGCCAGTCTACATCTATGGGCCATTGAACTACAACCCCGTTGAGGAATGGTTCTTCCACCGCCTGAAAGCAGGCCGTCCCATCCCTGTCCCCAACTCAGGCATACAGATCACACAGCTTGGTCATGTCAAGGTGTCTAACCATGTCCTCTTCACTATACTCTTTCTACTGCTACTTCTACTCAAGGCCAACTTCATTCTTTCGTATCCAAACTTTTCAGGACCTTGCAACCGCCTTCATCAAGGTGCTTGGCAATCCGAATGCAAGCAAGGAAGTGTTCAACATCTCTGGAGATAAATATGTCACATTTGATGGTCTAGCAAGGGCATGTGCTAAGGTAATCCTCACAAAATGCACTTGCAAAAAATTGTCACAATTTATTAGTACTAAACACAGATAAACTGACAGGCTGGTGGATTCCCTGAGCCTGAGATTGTTCACTACAACCCTAAAGAGTTTGATTTCGGCAAGAAGAAGTCGTTCCCTTTCCGGGACCAGGTACACAAAGAAACTATGGCATATCTGTTGTAGTACTCATTGCAAAGATTGCTTAGATGGTTGTTTTATATATGTTTGAATGCAGCATTTCTTTGCATCGATTGACAAGGCGAAGAGCTTGCTGGGATGGACGCCAGAGTTTGATCTGGTGGAAGGTCTTACAGATTCCTACAACCTAGACTTTGGCAGAGGGACATTCAGGAAAGAAGCTGATTTCTCAACTGATGACATTATTCTGGGAAAGTCTCTTGTTCTTCAGTCCTAGAAAAACACAATCTCTTTTTACTCTTGTTGAGTTTTTCTTTCAATTTTTTGTATGTTGAGTATTGATCTTCTCTGTACATTTGTGAACACTCAATCATAAATTAAATCTCAGTATGAAAATTTGTTGTTTTTGCACAATATGATGCCATAGGCATACATGATCTATCCATGATCCATACGGCGATTGGGGATGACCCACATTCCTCTGACTGACCCCGAAACTGGGGTGTATGTTGCCAAGACAGGGATGCGTGGGCAGGATCACCCCACCCCTGGGATGGAGGGGGACTGGATCTCCACGGTTGGGATGGAGGCGGATAATAATAGTTGCCATAGCCGCCGTCGACTGCAGGGATGCTAGTGCCGGTACTCGCTGCACCAGAACCGCCACTGTAGTACCCGCTGCCCAGGTATCTCGATTCTCCACTGCCAAGGGAATCACTATCTCCACCTTGCATATTGAGACAATAAAAATCTAGAGAAATGAAAATACGGATGTGGATTTGTGAAGTAAAAAATGAGAGAAATAGGTGTATCTATAGAAATAAATTCCGAAATTTTTTTTTAAAAAAAAAAACCACGGCGTCGCCGCGCCTGAAACCCCAATGCCCCTTCCTTGCCGCAAATGCGGCTCTCCCCCGTCCACCCCACCCTGCCGCAGCTCCTTCCCGCCTAGCTATGGCACGCCGCGGCAGCCGCTGCGGCCCCCTCTTGTGGACACTCTTTAGGAGTATTTGTTTTGTTATTTAAAAAATTACACTCTTAATGTATTAAACTGTGATAGTATTTATTATAGATGTATGACTTATGAATTTTGTATTGCTAAAAGTTTGAGTTATTTTCTTAAAATTCAAATTATTTTAAGTTTGTATCAAATTCGAATTACAAGTTCGAATTAACTACGATTTTTCTTAATTTTCGTGCCGGAAAGGAATGCTTTTACTCCTATAGAACGCAGGGAATACACAATTTAATACTTGCGGTTCGAATTGGATATAAACTACTATGGCACGGATGGGGTGGGCGGAGGAGTATAAAGTTATTATCGACCAAATTAGAGATCCATAGAGATTGGACTTGGGCTGACCTGATGGACTTTTAAATTAAATTGAATCACAATTTATTTAAATCCAATCAGAATATTATAATCAGTTGAATAATATTGACTTCACATCCAATATTTGATGTGAATCAAATTGAGTTCTAATTTATCACGTGTTTTACGCATTGTTTGAATATGAAGATGAACTAATTTTGATTCATACGGGTACACGGCTCTTGAATAAAGAAAGTGAATTATGCAGGAAGTTTACTATTTTATGAATCAGTATTGTTATTAAATGGAAGTATGCATATATAACTTGAATTTATTGGGCAGACGTAAGTGCATACATCATCAAATTCATCTTACTCAAAAGATAATAAAGTAAGAAAATTTAACGGGTGCACTTTTTAATTGATACAATAGAAATCAAGCATGAACTAGTACAGTATTACTTATGAAAAGTGATTTAAGCAAGAAATTTACTATTTTATGGAATTGGTCTAATTATAAAATAAAAATATACATTTGTAACGTGAATTTATTGCATACATCATCAAATTCATACCTAATAAGAAAATAGTAGTAACTGAAAACAAGACAATTTAAGGAAGACACTTTTATAAATCAAACATTAATATAGACGTACCAAACTGTTAAACATGAACTATTAATTATGAAAAGTGAATTAAGCATGAAGTTTATTAAACATGAACTAATACTTATGGAATGTGAATTAAGCATGAAGTTTATTATATTATGAATCGATCTTGTTATTAAAATGGAAATATACATGTATAACTTGAATATATTGAGCAGACGTAAGTGCATACATCATCGAATTTATTGAGCAGACGTAGGTGCATACATCATCGAATATATATGTAGTTAGAACTTAGAAGATAGTAGTAATTGAAAGTAAGCGCACTTAACAATTGCACTTTTTAACTGATTCAATAGAAAACAAGTATCAATGTAGACGTATCAAATTATTAATCATGAACAAGTACTACTTACGAAAAGTAATTTAAGCAAGAAATTACTATTTTGTGGAACTGGTCTTATTATTAAATGAAAATATACATATATAACGTGAATTTATGGAGCAAATGTAAGTGCATATATCATCAAATTCATATTTACTTAGGCCTCGTTTGGTAAGCTAGTAAAACCAAGAAATAGATATAAATCCATTCATTTCTAAATGTTTGGTATCCAATTTACACTAACCTGAAGCCCGTATAATTCACAATGGCCCATCTTGGGCCCGCAGATAATGCCTCAAAATGTACAGTTACGTATCTTACCAATTTGGTGAGATACTATTCCTACTTCAATTTATGGATCCAGATAAAATAAAAAATCTCCTTCCTACCCTTTTCATACCATTCTGCCGTCAATCTCCATTCACAAAAATCCTCCTACCATTTTGCCGTCAATCTCCATTCACAAAAATCCTCCATTGTTGACGCTAGGAGATTGATTTGATTAGAATTTCATATGCAAGGAAATAGATGGTGTTGAAGGTGATGAGGATGCTGAACATGATGACAAAGGGATAGAATTTGTGGATGGGGTAGAATCTTCAACGGAGTGGAACCAAAAACGTGAAGAAATGGTGCAAGTCATGTGGGACCAGGTGTGTGCAATTGCAATGCGTATTATTGCATTAAAATTTCATGCATGTGTTTTATAAATTTTTCCACTAAATTATGTTTCTGTTTTAATTTTTGATGTGTCTTTCTTTTAAAATATTTTTCATTTCATATGTAGAGACATGGTGCTGGAGCATGATGACACTATGTTGGTGCTGGATTGCAGTTGTGGAGGGGAAAATGTCTTTAGTGTGTGAGCAAGGCTGCACAATCATGGTGCAATCACTCTAGAAAAAATTTGAAGTACAACTAGTTCTAATTTTCATAGCTATTGTGCTTGAATTATTTAGATTTGCAATAGGTAGTGGAACTAGTATCTAGTATTATTATTCCTCCTTTTTTATATTTACGTTTTGGTGAACAAGTTGAACCTGATGACTGCAACAAAGAAACAAGTTGAGATTTGATTGTAACACACAAAAGTTTAAGAAACAAGCAATTGTCACTAAAGAGAAAGGACAAAGTTGCAGAGAGCATTTAGTTAAGAATGGAAAGGATGTTACTGTTTTACTGGTTGATTATAACATGCACTATTGCAAGCTCTCATCAACAAAATAAACAAGTCTATAGTTGCTCCACTGCACGCCAAATACTCTGGTTCGTTTTGAGTTCCTCTCTGTTCTCCTATTTCTCCAAACAAATACTCTCGAACTAGCTCTGGTGAAAAGCATGTTGAGGAGAAATCCAGAACTTCGTCCTAGTGTAAGCTCTGCATTCGTTGATTACATCTCCTCTTCACTGCATAAGTACTTAAGTAGCTATTTAAGTTGGAAGTTCAGTTTTTTTTTTTTCCACGTAGAGTATATATGTGAAATCAACAGATTTGATGATTTAGGTTTGAGCAATCTGTCGTGAGATTATAAGGGAAAAAAGAACCAAATGTGATATTCTTTTTGATTGAAATATTATGGAATTTAAAAGATTTGATTAGGTCAATACAAAGACAATCCAGGAAATAAATGAATTTAGTAAGGTTAAATTTGTCATTGCATATTTATTTTTTATTTCATAATTTCCCTATCAAACAAAGTGGGCTTTTTAGAAAAATAATTAACTAGGTTATCAAACATGTGTTATTAAAATTATATCTTTTCCTAACTTGGCCTTAAATCTAGATCACTAACTAACCTAGGTATATTCCACATCACTTATCAAACGAGCCTTCTACCTTTAGAAGATAGTGATACTTTTACAATTGAAAACAAGATAATTTAATGAGGATACTTTTACAATTGATATAAAAGAAATCAAATGTCAATATTGATGTACCAAACTATTATGCATGAGCTATTGGTGAAAGTTGACTTAAGCAAGAAATTTACTACTCCTTCAAAAAATTGATCTTATTATTAAATGGAATATACATATATAATTTGAATTTATTGAGCAAGCGTCATGGCATACATTAGCAAATTCATTGTACTAAGAAGATAGTAGTAACTGAAAGCAAAATAATTTAATGAGGATACTTTTGTAACTGATACGATAGAATCAAGCACCATTATAGACGTACCAAATTATTAAAGATGAACTACTTTTGTGCATAGATTATATCTCTTTAATTATTAAAAGTGATTTAGGTAAGAAATTTACTATAGCATTTTGTTGAATCAAACTTATTATTAGAAAGAAATATCAATGTATAATTTGGATTTATTGAGCTAGTGTAAATGTACACATCATCAAATTCATTAATACTATAGTAGTAACTGAAATTAAATTTTCAGTTGATTTGATGAAGCGACTTTTATAACTTATGTACGAAAGAAATCAAGCACCAATATTGACGTACCAAACTAATTTATGCAT